>NC_059106.1:50769167-50845530 GCF_020740685.1 Jaculus jaculus | reverse complement strand
GAGAGATGGACCCATCCCGAGAGCCCACGATAACTTCCACCTCTGGTGACACTTTGCAATGGGGAGAGGGCAGCAGGAGTTCCCAGAGCCCCTACCATCCATCGGGTGTTTCAGCCAGCCCTCAGGTGGTCTGGTCATGTGTCACTGTCCCATCTACTGGATCAGGGACCTATGCCAGGAAATCAGGACATGGTGGCCTAGGATGATTTTATCCCACTATGCCACAGTGCCAAGATGAGAGGAGCAGGGAGGCTGGAACTTAATACCCACCAGCAGAGAGCACTGACATCCAGACCCAAATCGCCCCAAGAACCTCACCTGTGATCTTGGGGATCCCCTCCAGCCGAGGCACAGGCAGCAGAACGATGACACCCTGGTCAGTGCCCACCCAGAGCAGACCCTGGCAGATGAGGAGACTGGTGATGCACAGGTGCTTCTGGCCTGCAGAGAGGGGTAGCACGAGCCTCGGGTCAGGTGAGTGAGCCACACAGCGGGTGGGTGGGTGGATGGTGGACAGGGAGCGTAGAGAAGGGGCAAAAGCCTGGGTGCCCCTTATCCTGGTCCCTTGCTAGTTATGTGAATTCGGACAAGTCGCTTTCTGTCCTGGATCAATAAATACGACAAAGCTACCTCACTTGCTTTCGTGATTATTAGAAAGCGTTAGATAAATACACATAATGTGTGTATGTATATATTCACACACAGTTGAGCACAGTCCTGAGACCACAGGATACAATCGATGGAGGTGATTAGGGTAATGTTTATGGTAATTTAAAGGCTCTAGACTCTAATGTGCCAAGATCAGCTCCATCCAAGCCATAAACCCACAATAACAAGGCCAAGAGCAACGCTGTACCTCACACGTTGTACTTCCCTTCCCATATCCTCTGGGGCCCTGAGACCAACAGGCGATGTTGCCAAGGCCCCTGCTTCCTCTCCCTTCACCACGACAGAAACCCAGCAAGTGGAAGGAAGGCAAGTGAAAAGCTCAAAGAGATGTTGGAGCTCCGAAATGACTTCATCTGCTGGCCTCACTCTGCCCCCCACCCCCCACGCTTTGAGGAAAAGAGCAAGACACTTCACAAACAGTCCGAAAGAAAAAAAAAAAAATCTAATGGTGGATAAATATTTGATCACAGAGACTTAATGCGCAGTGTTCGGCTCACCCCGGCCATCTATCTGGAGATATACAACTTTAAAAAGCTCAGGCTCTCAGAGAACATTTTATTAATGACCTGTCGAGTTAAGAGGAGGAGGGAGTTTAGGTTAAAAAATGCATTAATATCAGCTGAGTACTCAAGTGGAAGAAAGGGTCCGGGGAAGGAAGCATGATAAATTTTTAACACGCCCTAAAAAAAATCCACACTTAGAGAAGGAACAAATTTATTACTAATTATGCAATTATTTCATTTGGTGGTGTCGGGGAGAGGAACTACTCAGAAGCCTATTTAAAATATCTCTAATAAAGAATTTATGAATTCTATTGTGTTGTTTTGTGAGAGGGTGTGACCTGGTATGGATAAAAAGCCGCCTCGGCCCTCTGTCCTCTGGTCCTCATTGATCTAGCTGAGGCTGGCTCCTGTTTAGCCTGGGCAAGGGAGCCCTCTCAGGTTAGAAGAGTCCCAAGTGGGCCTGGCTCGCACCAGAGTTGTTAATCAGGAAACTCAGGCCTGGGGGAGGCCCAGACATGTGCAGGGCTCTGGCCCCGAGTGGACTCCCTCTCTGCTCTGGTGCTGTGCACAGAGTATTGACTGGAGACTCAGAGCGAGCACGGAGCCCTCCCAAGAGAGGCCGGGTAACAGGGTAATGTGACTGAGGCACACGAGCGACAATCCCGATGATGTCAGTAGATGTCCCCATCATGGACTGATGCTCCTACGAGTGACCGTGGGGCATTATCCTTGTACCCACTGGGAGTGGAAAGGGTTGTCTACTCACTGCTGGCAGAGCTGGGACTCCAGCCGGACTTATCTCAAGGCTCTGAGCTACAGACATGGGCTGGCCAGGGTCTGATACAAACCTTGTCTCCACAGGAAACTGAGGCCCAGGAGGGGGAGTACCCACCCATGGCTGATGGTGAGTCCATAGGAGAAAAGTGAGAGAGCCTGGGTTCGCTCCTGGCCTTGACCCATGGGTGACAGTGGGCAGATTGGCTAGTCAGCCTCCTGGCACTCAGACCACCAGCTTGGGAAGAATCATGCCCATGTCCACTGTACTTCCCTCTTTAAGGAATGGTTGCAGGGAACAACCGAGTCAGTGGCCAGGGATACATGCGTGGCACCCACAGGGACATCAGTCATAGGCTAAGAGCTGCTGTGCTCCCATCCCCTTTGGGCCCACCCACAGACAGGCCCCTGACCACAGAAAACTCTCTCTCTCACTCTCCTCCACCCCCACCAGTTGAGATTCTGGAGGTTTTTAAAGGCCTGTAAGAGTGTTCAGTTTTTCATTGTTCTATTATCTTGAAATAATTTAGCTATCAGGATAAATGTAGCAGTATCTGTGATATGGAGAATAGTTTATTATAGCCGAGCTAGATGAAAGTCATGTAATGAGTGAAACAGATACTGCTTACATGACACAGAGTCACACTGAAGGGGGGAAGGAAGGAGAGAGAAGAGCCACAACACAGGCCCACTGGGCCTCAGAAGCAGAGGACTGGTGCCAAAGGGACACGCCTGCTTCAACCTATCTCAGACCTGGGCCACAAACCTCCCCAAAACACCATGAGGCTACCACCCTCAGGACAGCCTGCGGTGGTTTGAATCAGATGTGCCCCCTAAACTCAGCGTGTTGGCGATGCTTGGTTCTCAGCTGGCAGCAATTTGGACGATGGCGCCTTGATGGGGAGGGGGGCTTTCGGGTGCCCACCTCCTCCCTGCCAGAGTCAACCCACTCTTGCTGCCTTCTGCCAGCTGCTGTGGCAAAAAGTGATGTCTAGCCTCTGCTCTTCCTCCCCTCCCCTGCCATGCTGAACCCTCCCCTTAAGACTGTAAGCCAAAATAAACCCTTTCCTCTCAGCAGCTGCTTTTGGTTGGGTATTTGTTCCAGTAACTTGAAGGTAACTCTGACTAAGCCTGAGCCAGGAACCAGGCCCCGTAGAAGAAAAGGACCAGGAGCTCAGGGAGACCGCGTGGTGGCATGTCCAGGACTCTAGCCAATTCCAAAGCTGTGTCCTTTATCACACGCAGCAGGACTCTGGGCCACCGCATGGCCATGATCAGAATGTATGGCCCTGCCAAGGAAACCTTTCCTGCAGCTATAACCTGGGGATGACCCAGAGCTTGTGGGCTTAGGGGCATGGGAGATGCTCTCTGTGGAGCCTTGGTTGGCACAGGACTCTCGCAGAGTGGCACTCTCATCACTGTTACTATATTAAGGACCACCACCATTCCTCCAGATGACACCGTGACTGACCAGGAGGAAGCAGCAGCCTGGATATCTGGGACTCCAGCCACAAGAAGAAGAACAGAGGTCTCTCTAGGATGCTACTCACATGCCTGTCCTGGGCCCAGCTTGTAACTCAAGATTGGTTCCCAGGGCTGGAGAGATGGCTTAGCGGTTAAGTGCTTGCCTGTGAAGCCTAAAGACCCCAGTTCAAGGCTCGATTCTCCAGGACCCACGTTAGCCAGATGCACAAGGGGGCGCACGTGTCTGGAGTTCATTTGCAGCGGCTGGAGGCCCTGGTGCACCCATTCTCTCTCTCTCTCTCTCTCTGCCTCTTTCTCTCAAATAAAGAAAAATAAAAAATAGTAAAATTAAAAAAAGAACAATCTTTAAAAAAAACAAAGGGTTGGTTCCCAGCTCAGCTTGGGGATACTGCTGCCTTTGCCACCCCCATCTGCCAGATCCTAGTGACAAGGCAGCTGCTTCCCTGATCTGAGGCCCCTGCTACCTTCCTGACTGATGGATCCAGCCCTTCATGGGGCACCTGCATATGGCAGAACCACTGCACCCTCCCAGACCAGCCTGGGGTCAGGAGGACTGACTGAGGATGCACCAGGGGTAGCTGATGCCATGGCTCTATGGGCAGCCCAGAGACTGGCTAGAGGGAGAATGGGCCAGAACAGCTGTGTGCCCCGGGCCCTTGGCACAGCTCCTGCATGGGCAGTGATAGTGAGGTTAGGAGCCAACTCCATGGAGGCTCCAGGACAGCAGGGTAAGGTGAGGTATCAGGTAAGCCCCAGTGATAATTCCACCCACTTCCTTACCCCTTCACCTCACAGACAACTTCACAGGAAGAAGCACAGAGACACCTGAGGCTTTATCAAAGAAATGTCTAAGGGAGAGGAGCATGGCAGAAAGCCTCCTCTCCTACCCATCTCTCCTCCTACTGGGGATGTGAGGTGGAATTGAGCTTTTGGTCCGTTTCAACAGTGGGATAGTATAGACAGTTGTGGTCCCTTCTTGACTTATCTATGATATACATGTGTATATGCATGTTTGTATGTGTGTGGGAGCACATGTGTGCACATACATGTGTCCATGTGTATATGTACACGGGAAGGCCCAAGGTCAACATCAGGTGTCATCCTCAATTACTGTGACCTTACTTTTTTTTTTTTTTTTTGTGACCTTACTTTTTGAGACAGGGTCTCACTGAACCCAGAACTCGCTGACTTGGCTGAACTAGTTAGCCTGTCCGCCCTGGGGATCAGGACCCCCGTCTCTGCCTCCCCAGCACTGAAATTACAGGAACATGTCACAACACCTGGCTTTGACCTGGGTGCTGGGGATCGAACTCAGGTCCTCATGCCTGTGCAGCAATCACTTTACCCATGTCCCTTGTCCATCTGTTAATAGCTTTAGACACAGGAGAACCCACCTATCTCAGAGACGAGCCCCCAAGATCCTGGGATGGGGTGGCATGCAGCACAGGGGACACAAGAACGGGAGCTTTGGTAGGACAAGCATAGGTGCCAATTACAGCTATGCCACTTCCTGTCCACCTTGGGGGGCCCAGTTTTCAAAGCTAACCAAAAGCTTCCTGGAGAATTCAGGGACTCAGGGCAGTCACCCGCTGTGGGAGGTGCCCATGAATGCCAATCTCTCTTGGCCTGACCCGGCCTCACCTGGCAGGAGGAAGGTGGTCCTGGTGGCAATGTTGATCTCCTGCAGGTGCTCCAGGGTCTCGGTGTGGAAGAGGCGGATGGAGGAGCCAGAGGAGAAAGCCATCCAGACGCCGCTGCCCGCCTTCACCATGTGCGTCACACTCACCGCCTCGTCCTGGTGCGCCTCGAAGCTTTGCTGTCCACAAAGGGGTGGGTCAGGCTGGGGCCGCCAGCCAGGCCTCCTGACCAGAACCCACTCCACGAACGCCCCGCGATCAAGAGGCTGTCCCCACACACGATCTTCAAGCGTGTCAGTTAAGTGGGGCTCTGCCTGAGCACTTGGGGATTAGAAGAGACCTTAGAGGCCAAATGTGCTGTGTGGGTAAATGTCTAGCAACTGGCAGGGGACTCTGGTTTGCATGCCAACCAACAACTCCCTTGGTGTAAATGCCCACCAGAAGCTACCAAAGTGACAGAATGAGCAGAGGTGGGCAAAAGCGCAGGCTTGGTTCTTGTGAAGACAGAACCTGGCTCCAGCACACATCGGACCTTCTTTCAGGCCATTAGCTTATAGTGAGGAATGACAGGGCGACCAGCCAGTGGAAAGTGTTGACGTAAGAGTGACGGTGGTAGCCACAGAACTGGATAAGGGAGGTAGGAGGTATGAGCTGAGACCCCCTCAGATAACATGCAAAACTGACCGACCGCGGCCCGCCTTTGCCCACGGGCTCCCTGCGCTCCCAGCCCCCCGAGGTTTGGGTCTGGTTGATGCTCAGACCTTACCCAGGCGGCTGCGTCTCTACACGTGTGACAGGCTGTCACAACACACACCACCCGCTGTCCTCCTTCACCATCTGAAGACTCTGCTTCAGGGTCCTTATGTCCCCATTCCAAGAAGCCTGGCCCAGCCCCCACAGGAAGGCCCTTCCGTCTGAACAGTGCCTCTTGCCATTCAGCACAGGGTCCAGCACCTCTCCACCCGCCACAACTGCCCCCCTGTTAGAAGTGGATCTTGTGATGGTTTCTATTGACGGTCGACAGAACCTGCAACCCCTTGTGAAAGATGATCTAGATTAGATGGGTTAAGGTGGAAAAATCCCATCTCCGTCACGGGTGGCACCATGCCATGGGCTGGGGTTCTGGTCTGAAAAGGAAGTACGTGGCTGAGCAGCAGCAGCCATCACTCGGCTTCCTCACTGTGGACCGAATGGGAGCAGCTGCGTCGAGCTCCCGTCATCCCGTCACCACACCTCTCCTGCCATAAGGGACTATAACCTGGAACTAGAAGCCGAAAACTCAACCCTTCCTCCCCCTAAAATGGATTTATGTCAGGTATTTTGGCCCAGCCAAAAAAAAAGGAACTCAGAGCTGGACAAGGTGGTGCACGCCTTTAATCCCAGCACTCAGGAGGCAGAGGTGGGAGGATCATTGTGAGTTCAAGGCCAGTGTGGGACTACACAGTGTGTTCCAGGTCAGCCAGGGCTACAGTAAGATGCTACCTTGAAAGATTAAAAAAAAAAAAAAAAGAGCCACTAATACAGACATCTAGTGTCTCCAAACATCCATAAACTAAAGGCTTAGTAGCCAGCCTGTGGTACACTACTGGGCTCTGATGGGTCTTTAGGGAATGGGACAAGTGGAAGGAAGTGAGGTCCTTGGGGACGTGTCCTTGGAGGGAACACCTCAGTCCCTTTGGTTTTCTTTTCAGTTCTTGGCAATGAGCAGGTCTCCTCTGCCATGTGCTCCCATCATGAAGTGCTGAGCTGCAACAGGCCCAAAGCAACAGGGCCAAGTGACCGTGGGCTGAAACCTCTGAAACCGTGAACCTCCGATAAATCTTTCCTCTTTCTAGTTAACGTTTTGGGGTGTTTTGAAACAGTTAACAGAAATATGCCTCCGCACTCCCACACTGGCTTCCAAGGAGGGAGATGGGGCGGCAGGCCCCTGCACCCACCCCGCGTGGCACGAGGCCCAGCACACAGTGAGGATGTCTCAGAGGATGAAGGACAGATGCTTAAATTCCATCCACAGCGTTCACACCGAACCAGACCAGCGGACCTTCTTCCCGTGCCCAGCCCCTGGGAACTCAAGTGTCCTATTTCCACATAGCACCGTGCTTCAGACACTTCACGGCAAACCCGGAAAATGCAGGCACAACAGTAGCAAGTACAAAAAATAAAATGAAATGAAAAGCACACACATCTGAACTAGGGTGAGGAGTGGGCGGATGGGGGAGGTGGGAAGACCTGCTCAGTGCCTATCATTCCAGGGAGGGAGCTGGTGATTTCCTCTTTTTCCGTTTTCTGGCTTTTCCACTTTTTCTAGGTGTATACATTGGATGAAAGCCCAGGGCTGCAAGAAAATGCCGGGCAGAACACTGATTTACAATCACGCCCTGTAGCAAATCTCATTTCCTCAAGCGCGTCACATTCCACATTTGTAATGAAGGTTGTTGTGAGGGCACCTGGGTGAGGAGAGCCTGCTCTAGGCCTGGTACCCACAGGGTTTGCTTTGGCCAGAGAGGTGTTTTTAAAAAAAAAAAAAACTATTTTTACGGGGCTGGGGAGATGGCTCAGCAGTTAAAGATACTTGCTTGTAAAGGCTGCTGGCCTGGGTTTGATTCCCAGCTAGATCCAGATGCACAAAGTGGCACATGCATCTGTAGTTTGTTTGCAGTTGCAGGAGGCTCTGGATGCTCCCAGTTTTCCCCCTTTCTCTCTCTGCTTACAAATAAATTACAAATAAATGAACACCAGATTTATGCATCTGGCTTTATATGGGAACTAGAGAATCAAGCCAGGGTCCCTCAGACTGGAGGCTGTACGTGCTCACGAGTTGAGGGTAAGGGGCCATTCCTCTTTCCTCAACTACTGCCCCCTCCCCACTCCAAGTGAAGGCCCTGGCGAGGGCTCACAGCCTCCGACTTCTAGGGAAAGCTGAGCCTCCTCCTCAAGTTTGTGTTCGGGCTAGGAAGAAAAGGAGGGGGCAGCGATGCCATGGCTCCAGCCCCAGGCCCCAGCTCTGCTGATCTACTTGTGTCCTTCCAGAAAATGCTCAGAATCGGCCTGCAGGGGGGCCCAAGAGGGTTTCCAGCCAGAACCTCCCTAGATCCCTCCCAGAGAAATCAGCAGAGGCACTGAGAGCCCCGAGCCTGGCACGCTTGCTTAGCCAGCCGTCAGTGCTCAATGCACAGACGGACAGCTATCCCATGGCTGCATGGCAGGGGAGACCCAGCAGGTTTGTCTGAGGGATTTTCTAAGAAACAGCAAAGCACATCCTTGCCTCTGATAGAGCAACCATGCGCACACACCGGCAGAGAGGCCTGTGCGAGCTGGTCCTGCAGAAAGGACAGAGACATGCTGGCCCCAGAAAAAAACCCTAACGCATTCCAAGAAGGAGGCCTGGGAGGCCAGAGGCCCAGCCCAAGCGATCCCACAGCTACCAGCCCTGCACACCGCTGCTGTCACAGCCTAACTGAAAGAGAAGTTGCCGGTGAAAACCCAGCCCCATTTCTCCAGTCTCTGCAGGCTGGTGCCAACCAATCAAACTATGGGCCCGACGTAGGTTGGGGAGGCAGGGTAACGGGTAAATGACAGGATACCTTCAGCCCCAGTCACCTGACCAGCTGGACTTGCCCGGGAACCCCTGCTCATGTCAGCAGCCTGACACATAGAATGGGAGCTCATCTTAGAGTCCTAGCCAAGCCTCCTGGGTCCACAGGGAGAGAGTAGGTGAGGCCATGGGGATAGGCCAGCATCATGGGTCCCAGATCTTGGTGCCCACTGGGCTCTATGATGACAAGTCATTCAGCTGCCATGTCCTGGCCACATGGCAAAGAATCTGCTCATGGACCCTGACATACAGCTCTGTGACCAGAGGTCCTTCTTAAAAACAAAAGTATCTAGCTGGGCATGATAGCACACACCTTTAATCCCAGCTCTCAGGAGGGACAGGTAGGAGGATTGCCATGAGCTTGAGGCCACCTTGAGAACCTGAGCTAGAGTGAAACCCCTTCTTTGAAAAACCAAACCAAAACAAACAAACAAAAAAAAAACCGAAAAGATCTTCCAGCAGACGCTGAGTTTTAACAGGCAGGTTTTGTGGCAGTGGAAGGAGTACCCCAATCTTGAAATGATGTCATTTGCTGGGATATACTGGGGCCACTGGAAACCAGCATTTTCACAAACGGAAGAGTCAAGTGTAATGAGACACTATCAATAGAAACTTGGGAGTTTTCCCAGGTTCTGCCCCGGACAGAGCAGGATATATCACTACCCAGCAGGCATCAATAAAAATGCGCCCCCATCCTTATCTCCACTTCTGTTCCCCACGAAGGGGTCCAGCTAGGGCATTGTGGAGATGGTGAGATGGGGCAGGGAAAGCAGAGACAGAGTCCAGAACCTCTCACAAGGCAGACAGCAAGCAGGTACTGAAAACTGGTAAGAAAACATTCAGAGTGTCTGAGCTGGCTCCCAGGAGCCCAGGGCCACATTCAAGACAATGTGAGCATCAAACTGGTGATGGTGCCCCTGGATTCCAGCACACGGAGTTGCATATGGTATCCAGACCGCCAGTGCGGTGGCTCACACTGCACCCCGAGCACAGAGGAGGCTAAGGCTAGGGTAGGACTGAACAGCTCTGAGGAACGTTCTGGGGGCTCACTGGGAAATAGGCTATAGACAGTGTTAGGTATTATGGGTACCCCAAGGACAAGTTCTTGGGTATGACCTGCAACGTGCCTACAAAAGCCACATCAAACACTGCACAGTGGGGAAGCGCTCGCTCAGCATGTGGAAGGCTCTGGGTTCTGATCCTAGCATCACCAAAACAGGCAGACAAATCGGCTTTACATTTAGGATCAGGAATGCCTGGCACCAATCTGAAAAATAATAGTAAAAATAGTAAGTTGGACTGAGGCTTTGGCTTAGCAGGTAAAGCGCCCACTGCATAAGTGTGAAGACCCGAATTAGAGTTCCCACAACCCACGTAAAGCCAGATGTGGTAGTGTTCATCTGTCTTCCCAGTGCTCCGGAGAAGAGGAGAGAGTCCCAGGAGCTCACAGGCCAGCTCGTTTGGGGACCAGAGCACACGAGAGCCCCGCCTCCTTCAAGGTGGAAGGTGAGGACCAACACTCAACGTTGTCCTCTAACCTCCACATGAGCCGTGGCACGAATGTGCCCACATTCACACACACAGACGCATTGCACACACATCATATTCTCACACACACACACACACACACACACACACACACACACACACACACAGATTTCTTTTAAGTATGTGAAGGTGTAATATTAGGGGAAGGTCATAACAAAATGTCAACAGTTGCTTAACAAAGTAACACACATGCCTGTGTTCACTGCATGATTATTTCAACTTTCATATATAGTTTGAAAATAAAAAGGCGTTTGTGTGGGAAGTCAGTTACTTTTGTGAATGAAGAAAGAGAGAGAGGGGGAGGAAGAAAGGAAGGAAGGAGAGGGAAAGGCAGGGAAGGGAAGGAGATAGGGAGGGAGGGAAGGGGGAAGGAGGGAGGAAAGGAAAGAGGGAGAGGAGAGTGGGAGGCAGCAGGAGGGGAGGGCAGCGTCCCAAGCTCCCGTTTGCCCAGAGGAATCTGTGTCCTCTTTTCTCTGTAAACAGAAGAGCCTGCCACAGGGGGATGATGAAACTTCGCCAGAGCAGGCATGGCACACCACGAGCACCCTGGCATGTAGTTGTATGGGGCTCGGGGGAGCCAGGATGGCACAGGGTCCACTCTCACCCACGGCACCTGTCCATGCAGCCTCGGGCAGCCCCACCCTGCCGCCCACACCGACGGTTCCAGGTGAGTGCTCCGTTCCGAAGAGTGCTGACACAGCCCAAGCGAGGGCCGTGTAATATTTATGTGCCTGCAGGTGATACTTCGATGCTGTTTCCATAAATTCCCAGGGTGATCGGCTCAGCATTCAGAGTCATTAGAGCCGAGATGACATGAAAAGCCGGGGGGGCGGGGGGTGTGCGGAGAGCTGCCCAAGAAAGAGTAACAGTCTGGAGAAGCATCTACCCACCTCCCGGGCTCCTGCGTACCAGGCATTTCCAGAGCCAGGCTGGACACCAGACACGCAGGACTAAACTGACACAGACATGTGAAGAAAGAAGTGAGAACCGACCCACAAAGGGGCTGGAGAAGCCCAGCCCAGAGTAGGGTGTGAACTCCAGGTTTCCTGCTCGCTCACTCGTGCACACTCCCTCTCTCTCTTTCTCCGGGACTCAGAGGAAACTCACCTTCATCAGGAGATTGGGTATACGTGAGGCCCTTGATGCCCATTCTCTGCCAGCTCACTACCAACCAGCTGCCCAGTGAGGTCTGGTCACAGACTTGGAGATCACCACCCGTGCGCCCCACCCCGGCCAGCTCTGGCCTGTGCCCCGCGCTCTAATCCCCATGACCACTTGGTGTGGGACCACCCTTCCATTGTCATCCAAGGGCTCGGGACACCTTGTGTGGGTGACTCAGAGGAAGTGAGACCCTGGGCTGCTGAGCTGAATTTGGGGCATAAAATCTCCTTCCTATCTTTATCTGTCTCATAGCAAACCAGGCCAAGTGATGACTGTCTGGAACCAGAGGAAAACACACGACCTGGCTGACCAATGTGTCCAGGTTTGCCTAGACCCAACCAGGCTGTAACACCGATGGCATACTTCCATCCCAGGCCAACCAGGGCGAATGGGCACCCTGATGGGATACAGTGCCCACTCTGTCCCTTCAAGCCACAGACGGTTGTCTTTCTGTGGGCTCCTGTCTTGCCCGACCTGGTCAAGACCAAGAGCACCTCTACCTTTCCTCAGAGAGCTGCTCATCTGCCCGGGCTCAGCCCACAGTCTGTGGAATGGGAGGGATGCCACCTAAGGCTATGAGGGACTCCACCAGATGCCAGAGAGTCCCAGCTCAGTGCCATCATTGGAACCCTGCAGAGATGGGCTGGCAAATGTTCCTACCAGCTCCAGGCTGATGGCTCAGGTTGAACTGTTTATTTTGTTAGGAAATGCACAAAATTTGAGCATTTCTGATGCATTTTGTTTTGTTTTGTTGAGGCAAGGTTTCACTCTAACCCAGGCTGGCCTCCACCTCATGGTGATCCTCCAACCTCAACCTCCCGAGTGCTGAGAATAAAGGGGCCTGCCACCATGCCCAGCACTCTGGTGCATTTTTTAAAGGGGGGTGGGGGGAAACAGTGCTTTGCCACTATTTTAAGCATCTATTAGCCACCTATGCCTCCAGAATATTTAAAATCCCTGCACTGGGACTGGGGATATAATTCAATATTGGAGTGCTTGCTTAGTGTGAGTAAGGCTCTGGGTTCTATCCCTAGCACAGAAAAAAAATCCTATAGTAAGACTTGCCTGGGCTGGAGAGATGGCTCAGTGGTTAAAGGCCCTTGCTTGCAAAGCCTGTCAGCTGGAATTCAATTCCCCAGTACTGCCTTAATGCCAATGGTGCCTATGCCTAGAGGCCCTCATGTGCCCAGACTCTCCCTCCCTCTCTCTCTCAAATAAAAATTTTTAAACTTGTCTGTTCACAAGTATACAAGAAGGCGGGCATAGGTATTGGAAGTGACCCTCCCTGGTCACCTCAATGACAACCAGGACCAGGGTATATGGAAGGCATCAATGTCATGTGTTATGGCTATACCAACTCTGTCCTTGTAAATTGAGAACTCCACCGGAAGACATCCATGGCCCCCCTGGCTCTTCTGGGAGTCATGGGACATGAAAGTCCTTGGGGTGAAGACGTATTACCCCTGCTTAGTCCTGTTTAATTTCCTTTTGTTGCCTACCATTACAAGAGCCAGCCTCGAGTTTCCTCTCCAGCATGGATGACCAAGGGGAGAGGGCTGAGCACCGGCCACCTAGGGCCACCAGGTGGATCTTTGTGGTGGGTCTTGCCCTTGGTGACTGCTCCAGCCTTGCCCTGCATAAACAAGTATCCAGGCCGCCTGAGTGGAGACCTGCCTGGAGCCTGCCTCGGGCTGGCGGCTGCCCAACAGAGAGGCAGGAGTCCTGCTGCATCTGTGTGGTCCTGGCCGTGCTCACCCCGGGCCTCTCATCTTGTGGAATCCCTGCAAATCTCAGGACAAGGAAAGACCTGGAGTCTCTGTCAGAGGAGGGCTGGAGACCCTACGGTGTGTGACCTGTGCAGGAAACAGAGGGACTGAGCTGGGGCCACATGCCTCTTCTGCTACGTGGAACCACGTGGCCTGAGGTGGCTTTTTTTACCTGCTTAAGGTTTGAGAGCGGGCAATGCCATGACCAGGAGGCAGATTAGGTCAGCCGGGTGGGTCCATGAGTGCCTAAGGCCACTGCTGGGACCAGTGGCCCACCCTAAGTGAAGGAAGAGCAGGTGGGAACAGAGCATGTGGGCACCTACCGAGGGAATTCCTGGAGCAGAGACAGACAGAGGTGAGTTCAGCAGAGAGGCATATAAGCCAGCCCATTGAGGGACAAAGACGAATGTTTAGGAGACAGACAGAGTGACTGACAGGCAAGAGGACAGAACACTTGACAGCCACTGGAACGGGTCCTCTGAATACACCTGACATCCAGGTAAAAAAATCCCAGAAACAAAACAAGCACCTCACTGATCCTGCCCAGGGGAGGGGCTCACTCAACACACTCTCTGGAGAATTGGAGGCCTGGCTCTGCCCTCCCTGGTGGGCCTCACACGCTCATTTAGTAAACCTCATAGATGCGCGGGCACCCCGCTGTCCATGCCTGCCACGTGCCAGCCAGGAACTGACAATACGATGCAATGGAGAGACAGCCAGCTCCTGTTTTGGCCCAGTGTAGTGAGGGTAATAGAGGAGGGCCCCCCAGGAACCCGATGGGCTGGCAGGTGGCAGTCAGGTTCCCTGGAGGAGGGGTATGAGGGTGAGGGACCGGTAAGATGCTACCAAGTCAGAAGGCAGGAAGGGGTCCTGGCAGGACAGTTAGAGTCTCAAGCAGATGGAGACCTCATGGGACCTGGACTTTGGGCCATAAGTGGCCTAGATGTTCTGAGCAGGGTCAGGGTGTTCTGGGAGGACATCCTGGGCCAAGCCTCAGCAGCACGTGCAAGCCACATCCCTGGGCACGGGGGTGGCTGCCCTGCTTCTGTGCTGGAGAATCTATGACCATCTGAAACCCCTCCTGCACCAAGTCCAACAGTGGAACACAACACCTCACATGCCCCTTCCCCAGGACCCCCATAACCCCTGTTTCTCAGCTGTGACAAGCCACAAGGGGCATCACAAGATTCTCCTGGTGACAGCAGCTGGGGGAACTGACTCGGCCAAGGCAGCCACCACTGCCTTGGCTCAGGGTGTGGGCTGTAGGGAAGGGTGGGTCTCAGCTGCCATGTAGACAGACCCATACCCAGGGCTGCTATGCAGATAGTCCAGGCTCCTGGAAGTCAGGATGAGAGTGACCCATTGAGAGAGAGAGAGAGAGAGAGAGAGAGAGAGAGAGAGAGAGAGAGAGAGAGAGAGAGAGAGAGAGGCTGGAGGGTGGTGATGGGGGCGAGGAAACCAGAGGCTTCCAGGCTAAATTCCTGCTCCCAGCTGGGTTCTGCCCATCAGATGCAAGCCACAGACAGGTATATCAGGCATTAGTCTAGTGTCCCATTTCTTATCAGGTGTGTGTACTCTCCTTTGTTCTCAGTGGGTGACAGTGACAGACATCTGCCTCCCAGCTGGGCACACTCACAGGGCCCACCCAGAGGCCAGCTGGCGGCTTCCCCAGAGGGCAAGACTCCCTATCCAGGGCAGCTACTCTGTACCACGCTGTGTCAGAACTGATTATCAGCCTGCTCTCAGCAGCCATGGCCTCTACCTCAGCAGCCCCACTGCGGCCCTGTAGTCAAATGAATACCCTGGGAAAGTGGTTTGGGGTAGCAGGGAGCCATGGGAGGCTCAGCTAGACAGAAGGAGGTGATGATGTGAGAAGGAGGAAGAAGAATGGGAAGAGAGGAAGGAGGGAGAAGTCACACCCACACGTGCCCTCACATTGCAGGGTGACGGCAGAGAGCAAGACCCGTTCACTGGGATGAGCTGTCTCGAGAGGACGGTGCCAATGCACACATCCATCCACAAGACACAGGAGACCACGAGACATGGCCAAGGATGGAGGCACCAGGCAGGGGCTCTGGAGGCAGAGGCTGAGCCCCATGCCGGGTGGGCAGGTCTCATGGTCACAGAGGAGCAACACAGAAGCCCATTCTGTGCCTCCTCCACCAGCCAATTTCGGGGCTAAGTGTGACAGAGCGGCTTAGGTCCGAAGAAATTCCCCAGGTACCCCTGTGTTTCCAGGAGGGTGCACTGAGGCAATCAGCATGGAGACAAGAACTCCGGTCAGTGCAGCCCTGAGTCACACTGTCTGTGACCCAACTCCACTTCAGCAAGACCTGCAGGCCAGCGGATTGCCTCCCTGGGGAACCCCTGGGGGACTCTCTCTCAGCCTAGCTTCCAGGCTTACAGATGACCATCATACCAGTCAGTCTTGATGATTCAGAACCATGCTGGGCACCAACCTAAACCCCTTGCATGAACTATCTGGCTCGCCCACAAGGGAAGCTAGTGGCACACGCAAGGCCCAGCTCTTGCTATGGTTCCAGCCTCTGCAGCTGAGGCTTCCAGACCAGACTGGCCACCTGGTAGATCCACCCTTATGGGGTTCCAGAATGACCGGGTAGCTGTCCCTTGGGTGCCTGCCCTCCCCTCACTCTCCTGCGGTGCTTAGAGGAGGTGCTTAGGGGATGAGAAAGAGTCCAGGGGAAACAGGACAGAAGCCCTTCAAAAGTGGGAGGTGAGGCTCAAGGCCTGGACTGCAGTCTGACCACTCACTCCACCCTGGCTGACGTCCTAGAAAAGAGGAGGTGGCAGGCTCCCAACCCCAGCACTCCACAAGCTTCCGACATGGAGTTCTTCTGCACAGCTAACCTCCATCCTTCCTGTTGCTTCCTGTTCCCGGTTGAACTTTTTCTTCTTGGAGCCTCCAGGGAAGTTCCTACCATCTTTAGGACATCATTCTCATGTTTTCCTTGCCAATTCTTAATTTAAAAAATTATAAGAACACAGCATTCGGGAGGCATAGGTAGGAGGATCACTGTGAGTTCAAAGTCATCCTGAGACTGCATAATGAATTCCAGGTCAGCCTGTGCTAGAACGAGACCCTACCTCAAAAAACAAACAAAAAATTATAAGAACAGCAACATACAAGAAACTATGATGACAAAACTTAACAGAGCTGACTCCATGAAATCATGGGACTTCTGATCCCACATGTTCCAGTGGCCCAAACACTGAACATTCTACTGGGTGGGAAGGAGGTGTCTCTGGATGCTATAAGCACTTGGTGAATCTTTTTGTTCTCATGCCCCAATTTGCATGGCATTACCCAAGAAGCCTTGCACCTAAATTTTGCTTTTGCAAATTCCCACCCGTTTCATGTCATAAATAAGATGGAAGACAGAAAACTAATACAGGCCAGTGATGCATAATTCATGCTGCGTCAGGCGGTTGTGGCAGATTTACAGCAACTAATACATGCAAACTAAGTTTGAGCACTAAACGTGAAAATTAAGGGTGGGGGAAAGTGGGGTTCACAGGGAGAATTTGAGGGGACATGAGTGTTCAGGAGCCCAGAGAAGTTTCTTATCTGTCAGAATGAGTGTCCAAACATACTCATTGGCTGGGTGTGGTGGCACACGCCTTTATCCCAGCACCTGGGAGGCTGAAGAAAAAAGATTGTCATGAGTTCAAGGCCAGCCTGGGCTTCAGAGGGACGTTCAGGTCAGCCTGGATTAGAATGGGACTCTGCCTCAAAAACAAAACAATGGCCTGGGGAGATGGTTCAGCAGTTAAAGGTGCTTGCTTGCACCTTTGCTTGAATCAATTCCCCAGCCACCTGTGTAAAATCAGATGCAAAAAGTGACACAAGCAGCTGGGCGTGGTGGTGCACGCCTTTAATCTCAGCACTCAGGAAGCGGACGTAGGAGGATTGCCATGAGTTCGAGGCCACCCTGAGACTACATAGTGAATTCCAGGTCAGCCTGAGCTAAAGTGAGACCCTACCTAGAAAACCAAAAGAAAAAAGTGACACAAGCAAATGGCATTCATTTGCAGTGGCAAGAGACCCTGGTGCGTGCACATACACAAGCGTGCACACACACACATGCACACACACACACACACAAATAAATAAATAAACATTTTTTAAAGCACTCATGCTGGTCTGGGAGGTCAGTGCGGAGGGAGGCCCAGAGCGGGACACTGACGTGCCCGGGCACACGGTTTGCTTGGGGACGCCCCTTTACACTCCAGAGCTGGTGATGTCAGGTCCTGGGTTGACTGTTCTGTGTGCCCCTACCCACCTGGCCCTTCATGTTGGATGGAAACCAGTCAGCCCCTTGCCTAAGGGCCACCTTGCTGGCCCTAACAGCTCTACCATGCACCTACGGCGCCCCAGGCCTGGCGTCCACACCACAGTGCATCACAGGACATGATGGATTGATTAGGTGAGACGAAGTCCAAGTGGTCCAGATGGGATACTTCAGGAGTCAGGGCGTTGGGGTCTGGTGGAAGAGGTTCACCCCAATAAGACCTCAGAAGAGCTCCGAAGTCACCTGTGGAGCTAGGGACAGAACTCAGCGCAGGGCGCCTGTCTACGCATGTGAGTATCACAAACGTATCAACAGCAATGTGCCAAGAGGGCTACAGACCCACTGGGCTGAGCCCTGGGGCACCAGAGTGGCCATGGAACCCCTCAGATAGCATCAGGGCAAGATAGGGAAGGGGTCTAGAACCTTCAAGTGTCAAGGCCGTAAATTCATGTGCCCCATGGCTTCACAATCTGGATCAAAGGTCCACTCCTGCAGGCCATAAGACCCTCTGACCAGCCCCGCACACTAATTCCACCTTCTCCAGGTGTGGCCTCCCTGCCTCACCTCCTTGACCACACGCTTCTTCCTATAACCCTTCACTAGCTGGCCCAGGTGCCCCAAGTCTCCCCCAGCCCAGATTCCCAACTTCCTGTACCACCATATCATGCAAATTGTGAGCCACCCCTGCCTGTTAAACACGGGAGCACCGTACCCACCCACTGATTTGCCTGTTGGCTCCCATGCATGCACCTGCAAACCGGGCAGCCTACATCCCAGTGGTGCTGGCAACACCAACCACAGAGACATTTCCAAAAGACAATCAGTGTTCTGGGGACCGTGTGGCCATGCAATAGGTTAAACCGTGGTTGGGGCAGAGGTGACCCAGCGGGAGCAGTAGGGCAGTCGCCTCGCTGGGGAGGCAGCTGGGTGATGGGAAAGGAGTGGCGTGTGGGGAAAGAATGTGTTCTAAGCAGAGAGGACAACAGAGGCACAGACCTAGCACAGGAAGGACCTGGCCTGTTCCAAGACCAACACGGGCAGACAGGGTGCAGAGAGAGAGAGAGAGAGAGAGAGAGAGAAAGCCTGACTTCCAACCCACTGTCCATCTGTGCACTGGGCCTAACTCATCTCTCGGCAGCATTGCAAGAACCCAACTCAATGGCATCCACATCCTAGCCCAGTCCCCGCCACCCCGCCCTGAGCCAAGAGCCCAGGTGGGGGAGGGGAGGGGAGACCCCAGTCCGTTCATGTTGGAGATCAGCCTTGCCCAGATCCCAACCGCCCCCACCCCAGAATAGCGCACCCCGCGGGCTGCAGGCCTGCTGTCAATCTGTCCCCAATCAGGTATTTTTTTTTTAATTAAGATGCAACAACCACCCCACAGCCGGCTCCCCCTCCAGCGATGGCTCCGAATGAACTCCTGACGACTGGATTAGACTTTGAAGGTGGCGATGCAGATAATGAACACAGAGGATGCCGTGTTGACACAGGCCCTGGTGAGTCACATTATTATTTAACAGGCCTCATTTCTACCTCCGCTGGGATCAAGGAGCCGAACAAGCAGTTGGTGGCAAGTGTAAAACCCAGAGACAGTACGCCAGCTGTGCGGGGCACCCAGATGGGCAAGGGGCAGGGCAGAGGCGAGGCCAACAGGCCCAAGGACAGGAGCCTGGTCAAGTGGGCCATGGAGTCACTCACTATCTCAAAAGCCCTTTCCTCCAGACATTCCCTATCCCCCATAGCTTCCTCTCAATGTCACACACCCTTACAGCTGACCCCCCAGCCTGGCCTATTGCTTTTCTCTGCTCAGAGACCCACTTCCTCTCTCCCTCCACCACCTCTCCCACGCAGCCCAGCCTGGGATCCTAACCCCTCCACTCCTTCACCCACTCCAGCTAGAGCTGGCTCAGTACCTATCTCCCTAGGTTACTGCTGCATTCAGTCATCTCATGGAAGGTGATGCTGTGACCCTGGCCTCTTGCCAGAATGAATTCTGAGCTCCCAAAAACAAAGACACACACACACACACACCCAGCCCCAAGGGCCTTACACTGAGGGCCTGGCAAATCTCATTGCACCCAAACCCTTCCCACCATGACTGTCTGTGTACTAAAGGGGATCTGCTCTGGTCACCCATGAATCAGGCATGGGGGAGACAGATGAACAAGATGTAATTCCTGGCTTGGAAGAGGTGTCTGTGAAAAATGCAGGCCCATGTGCCATTGAGAGTTCGCTGACGTGTTATCTGGGGATCCAGCACAGGCCAGAGGAGATGCAGTCTCCTTGATGAGGCATTTGGCCCAAGGGTTAACACTGAGGCCTGTGCTCAAACCCTGACCATGCCTCTTATTAGCTGTGTTAAGATCGGGCAAATTACTTAACCTCTCTATGCCTCTGGTTCTTCACCTCTGAAGCGGGACATGACCCCTCAAGGATTGCTCAGGGCTTAGATGTGTTCATATACGTAAAATGCTCAAGCCCAGGCACAGGCCAAGCAAGCACTCAACACGTGGTAGTTATTATTGCTTCCTAGAGGCAGGGAGAAGCAGGAAATGTGCTGACAGCAAACAGGACTCCCAGATTAATCCCACTGTCCACCTCACACCCAGACCATGAGAGCTCCATGGCTGGGTCTCCCAGCTTGGATCACTGGACAGCTCGGAGCTTCCCAGACACCCCGCTCCCACAGGGGCCAGCTTGAACCTGGGGAAGGCAGCCCCAGGTAGCTACAGCAAAAGCAAAGCACTCACCCCATAGGGGTATCTCAGATTCTGCAAATATGAATTACACACACACACACACACACACACACACACACACACACACGCATACATGCACACACAACCACAGCAAGAGTGCATGAGCACTCCTGTGGCTTCACCAGGCCTGGCTGGGTAGCCTCTGGGGATCTGGAGGCAAGCGTGTACCAGCCCCAGTCCAGGAGCAGGTCAGTGATCATTAGCAGCTGCTAGACAGAGCCAGAACCATCTCAGAGTACAGCACTGGGGCGGGCAGCTCCCCTCCACCAGAGCAGCGCCATTAAATATACATGTGACCACCTTGTTACTGTGCTGCGCTGTGTACTGAGGGCGCGCTGCTGCCCACCTACAGAGAAACTTACCATCTCCTTCGCCGCCCGGGAGCATGTGCCCTCTGGCTCTCCAACCCCATGGCTGGGACTCCCTGGCCACCCTCCTCCACCCCATGTCTCCAAGCCCTTCAGGGTATGCTAAGCAGGTGAAAGCCATATTGATCCCTCCTTAAGGGCAGGTGGTCCAGAACTAAATTCAAATCACCATAGCCTCTTGCAGGAGCCGGTGGCTATTGGGAGGAGGTGGGGGTGGGCGCTGGGATGGTCAGCCAGAGCTGAGCTGCATGAGCCTAGGTAAACCACCTTGTGGGTGGTGAGGAGCAGAAACCAGTGAGAGGGGCCTGTGCAGGTCCTGTCCGTCAACATAGGCTGCTAGGTTGGTTGTTGGTAGGAGGCAGGCTTTCTTCCCATGAAGCAGAAGGGGATGGCAGGTTTGCCTTGCAGATGGATGTCTGCTAGGCCCACACCACTGACATGAGACTCTAAGAAATCCTTCAAGTTGGCCATGTCAACAGCCAAAGGAAATGAGTTAGGCTAACAGTTACAAGGGCAACAGATGTCTACCTACCTGTGCCAAAAAGGCTCAGTGTGGGCTGGAGAGATGGCTTAGCAGCTAAGGAGCTTCCTGTGAAGCCTAAGGACTCATGTTCAACTCTCTAGGTCCCACATAAGCCAGATGCATAGTGACGCAATTGCACAGGGTCGCACATGCGCACATGTCTGGAGTTCAATTGCAGTAGTTGGAAGCCCTGGCATGCCAATTCTCTCTCTTTCTCTCTCTCTCTCTCTCACACACACACACACATTAAAAAAAAAAAGACAGTCTGTTGGGCTTGCCTCAAAAAAAAAAAAAAAAAAAAAACCCAGCTCAGAGACTTGCAGGGCAAGGGAGAAGAGGTCCCATCTCAGCTTGCACACAAACTGTTCCTCTCCAAGGGGCGGGGCGCTCTCCCCTCCCACGAAGGTGAACGTGACAGGAACAGGGTTGGGGTTGCCGCCTTTAATGATGCTGCCAGCTCCCCTCTCCAGAAAGTCTCTGGGACTACGGGAAGCCTGAGTGGTCAGAACACCCCGGGGAAGACAGCACAGCTCTCACCAGCTATGTGCCTGGTCATTCTGTTCACAGCCCTCGTGAATGTTCCCACCATCCACAGTTCCCTAGAGGCCTGGGTTCTACGCCGCCTCCCAGGCCCCTTCCTGAAAGAGCCTTCTGCCAAAACGACTCTCAGTTCCGCGTGCCTGGCCCCCAGTTTCCTCAGCTGTCTCCCGCCCGGCGTCACAGGCTTGCCGGCCACACTGAGGATGTCCACTGTTCCCAGCGAGCTCTGAGGATCTGCACTCACCGTCCATCCCTCCTGCCCTGGGGCTCACTTCCCCCAGACTGAGAAAGAATAGAGCCTCCACCACTTGACTAGCAACCTCCCAGGCAGGCTGGGTCTCCCCTTCTTCCCCTCCACTGCCATAAACAGGGTGCCCAGCATATGGGCTACAGGCTGAGTGCCTCTGCTCCCCACAGCTCTCCCGGGGCTGAGCCTGACTCTGCCTTGGGAGGTCAGCAGGACTCTCACAGGATACCTGAGTGAGATCCAAGCAGAGTGGCCGGCCACGTCTCCAGGACTCGACCCTGAGATCCAGAGCTCCACTATGGCATCCTGTGCCTCAGTTTCCCCATTTGTCCAATGAGGATTGTAGCCTTGGGACCCTGCCCTCATCACCCATGATCAAATCTACCTCGTGCTCCCACTGGCTACCAAGTGCCAATTTAGAGATACCCAAGCAAGAGCCTGGTGGGAAGGAGATGGCCCCCAGGATGACGCGCACTCAGGGAGCCAGCCTGTCTGCTTAGGAGCTGCATCCATGTTCCACTCTGGGCCCGGCGCCAGCTCCAACCAAATCAATAATCCAAACACATCAGCCATGGCAAATGTCACGAAAATGCCATTTGAGAAGCCACATCTGACTCATACCAGTTACCGAGGATGGACTTGGGTGTGGGATGAGACAGGTAAACCTGGAACAGTGTGAGGACCAGATGCTCATCTCAGCCAAGGGACAGAGCTGTGCCTGCAGCCGGACAGGGCAGGCCCAGGGAGTCTCCATCTGCTTAAAGAGCCCAGTGCCCAAGATGACTACAGCCACAGTGGCATGTCTCAGCCCGGCTGGGGCGCCATGGACACAAGTCCTGGGCACTAGTCCCAGGATGGGCACCCAAGTCCACCCCCACAGGCAGTAATCAGAGTCGCCTGGGATTCCAGTCATGACCCTAGTAGTGGGGACCTTCCTACTGAGTGGCTAGTCAGGGGTAGCCTGGGCCTCTGCTTCTGGATGCATTATATGACCCATCCCTGAGATAAGGCTGGGAGCTAAGGGGGCAGGAGAGTCAGCAGGCGAGCCATCTGACAGCCTCGGGGCCACCGAGGGTTGTACCTGAGTCTGCAGGGTGGCAGCGTCCAGCACCGTGACCTGCGGCCCACAGCTGGCCCACGCGGCATCCTCCAGGCTCAGCAGTGTGCGAATGGGCCCCGGACCCACGGTCAGGCACGTGGGAGGGCTCTCAAGGTCCCATGGGATTCCACCTATGGGAGAGGAGGACAGGTCAGCAGAGGATCCCAGGCCAGCACTGAGGAGCTGGTTGGCTCCATACATCCTCACCCACCCGTCACCCCTCACCTTCATGTCACTGGGATGGCTGACTCTCATCCTCCGTGCTCCACTGCTCTGGGGACCACCCATGGACTTCCCTCCTCCCCTGTCTTCTCCCTCTCCCTCTCTCTTCCTGTTTGTCTCACTGTCCCTCACTCACTCACTCTGCACACACTCAGCAAACACCTACTCCATGCCAGGTCACGAGTACAGTCCTGGAAGAAACCACCACAGGTGCAGGCCCTGCCCTTGGGAAACTGACAGCAATGGCCAATCCAGCTACCAGCCAAGATGCCAAGCACATGGGAGAAACATGTAGCCAGGGACCTGCAGAGACCAGAGCACTGGGATCTGCCCGGAAAGAGTCTTGGGCAGTGGCTTCACCTCTCTGAGCCTCAGCTTTCTCATCTGTAAAATGGACACGATGGCCACGCCCCAGCCTTCTGGATGCTGCAGGGGTTGAGGCGACACGAGTGCAGAATCAGCATTGCCCGGGGCACACGATGAGGAGCGCGGACAGCCGCTGTGTGCCGGGAGCTCTTTTGTGAATTATTTCCTTACCTCCCACAAGCCTGTGTAGCAAATACTGTTATTATCCCTGCTTTGTAACTGCCACACCGCAGGCTCAATCACCCACGTCACAGCTCCACAGCAGTCCCTGCTCATTGGCTCCCAACAGTCTGCAGAAGCCAGTGTTGACTCCCTTAACTAAGTGACAGCAAGACCCACAGAGAACCTAAGCTAATCCACCAATGGGTGTCATTCAGGTCAAGCAGCATTTGAACCCAGGACTCTGATCTGACCCTCTCCTCCTCCAAGCCCAGCCACCAACTATGCACTGGGAACGGCATCAGGGAGGGGCAAATGACCAAAAAGTGGCCAGGCCTCCGCAGAAATGAGATCCTCACAGGCCAGAAATAACTGTAAGGCTTTCAGTGCCCCCCAGTGGTAAGAGGTGAGCAATGTCTGGGGCCAGAAGATGGAACTTCTACCATTATAGCTAACATGGGGCTGGGGACCCCCGCCCTCCCATACCCAGAAAATACTGAGACAGCATCCTGGAAACTTGGCAGCAGGGGTTCATCTGTGGGCACAGCACTGATGACCACCAGAGCCCTTATATCTGCCATCCTGGAACAGAGCAATCTCTATGGCTGCCTGGGATAGGAGCCAGGGCCTGAAGACCATGAGGGCCACATGGACACTGACCACCCCCCCCCCCCAGCTTCCCATGCCAGGTGTCGCTAGAAGTCTCAACTCCAGGACAGACTAAGAAACTGTGATAAGATTCAATATGAGTTTTTATTACAGTGGACACTGGACCCAAGTCCCCAGCTAGAGGCACATGGTGTCACAGTGAAAGAGAAACAGATAGAACCTTGTCCTCTCAGGTCCTTCCACCCTCACATGCCAGCCTCCAGAACTATAAAGATAATCTAATGAGGACTGGAGATATGTCAGTGGTTAAGGTGTTTGCCTGAGAAGCCCAAAGACCCAGGTTCGATTCCCCAGAACCCATGTAAGCCAGATGCACAAGGTGGAGCCAGCATCTGGGGTTTGTTTGCAGTGGCTAGAGGCCTTGGTGCACCCATTCTTTATCTCTCTAAATAAATAAATTGCTTTCAAAAGCAGTGTTTATGCCAGGTGTGGTGGCGTATGCCTTTAATCCCAGCACTCAGGAGGCAGAGCTAGGAGGATCGCCATGAATTCGAGGCCACCCTGAGACTCCACAGTGAATTCCAGGTCAGCCGGGGCTAGAGTGAGACCTACCCTGAAAAAACAAAAAAAAAGGTAGTCTAGCCAGGCATGGTGGCACACACCTTTAATCCCAACACTCAGGAGGCAGAGGTAGGAGGATTGCTGTTAATTCGAGGCCACCCTGAGAATACATAGTGAATTCCAGATTAGCCTGAGCTAGAATGAAACCCTACCAAAAAAAAAAAAAAAAAAAAAAAGGTAGTCTAGCCAGGCATGGTGGTGCACGCCTTTAGTCCCAGCACTCAGAAAGCAGAGGTAGGACGATCGCTGTGAGTTTGAGGCCACCCTGAGTTCCAGGTCAGCCTGGGCTACAGCAAGACCCTACCTCAAGAAAAAAAAAAAAAAAAAAAGGTAATCTAATGAGCCTGGGTTGGACTCAAGGGGACTGTCTCCTCTACTCCCCCTCCCCATCTGATTCTCAGGTAACCATGGGTAAGCACACACATTCCAGAACCCAGAATGCCCACTCCCAGGCACACACTCGCCCCTGTGCGACAACCCAGTTATCTAAGCCAGCGCCAGCTTCATAGCTGGTCCGGGGAGATGAAGGCCTAACTCAGCAAAGGCTCCGTGGGGACACCAGCTCATCCCTCTCCCCCAAGCCCCAGAGGACACGACCCCGCCAGTCTCCCTCAGGGGTCTGGCTAGTGGCAGAAGGCAGGACACAGAGTGAAAGTCATGGAGGCAAAGAAGGGCCCCCAGGGCAACTCCTGCCAGCTGAGGGGGGGAACAGCGACAATAACCATGACAACACAAGGAATGGGCTCAGGCGTGGTAACCCATGAAAATTAGCACATCCGATAAGCACTCCATAAAGGGGACTGTCTGTGTCCCCATTTCACAGGGAAGGAAACTGAGGCTTAGGGAGGTATAGCCATGGGCTCAGCAGTCTCTCAGCAGGACTCAGTTCCAGGCAGCCCATCTCCCCACCTGTTTGCTTCTAATACCTGCTTCCTTGAAGCGATGACTATGTCTCCAACTAGTGACACCCCCCCACCCCCAGAGGCCCCGCCTTCTTGAAGTGATGACTATACCCCAATCAGGGGTGCCCACCCATTTCCACAGGCACAGTGATACTCCTGTGCTGCATCAGAGGCCAGGCCAGTGACCGCCTGGCTCAGGCCTGGGTCCCAGCACCTGCTCAGTGCCTGGCATCTCCTGGATACTCAAAATGCACTGAATGAATGAGTGAATGAAAGGACAGATGGATAAATGAAGAATGAAGCCAAGCAGAGGCCCCATGAACAGCATACTGACTTGACCCCAGTTTCCATCCCGGGCAGCTGGAAATGGCATTCAGTTCTGACATTCCATGGCCCCTTATGGCCTGCCTGGTCACCCTTGGGTTCTCCCAGGTCAGCTGTCCCACTGGGTTTCCTGGCCCGAACTATGTCCTCAGGTTAGGTTCTCACTTAGTATGCGAGGCCTGCCCTTCTGCAGTGAGCTTCGGAGCCAGGAAGGTCAATGGCATCCAGTCTTGGCCTCAGTCACACCCAGACACTACACACCTCTCATTCAATACCTGCTCCAGGATGGAGACATGAGACCTGGACTATGCCTATCCCAGACACTCCTGGCCACTAGGGGACACCTGAGATGGGTTCTGGGGTTCCCAGGGGAGGAGGGGCCGAGTGTAGCACAGACCACCTGCCGCAGTTGGGAGGTTCTCCTAGGCCTCTGGAGGAAAACTGATGCTGGCTCCCCAGCTGGTCAGGGCCACGCACACGCAGCTCAGATGAAAAACTTTCGGGAAACAACCCCAGCTGCCCCACACTGCACAGAGGGTCCTAAGAGCTGACCTTCATGCTTGGACCACCTCTGAAGGACACCACAGAGTGGCTGGGGTGAGGCATGCAGGTAAGGCAAGACCTCTCCTAGGCTGCTCTGGCCACAGCCAAGCCAGACCACCTGAGATCAGGCTCCTGGGAAAGGTGTGACTGTCAGGCTCACCGGCCTGCCTGCCAGAGAGGGCAGTGCCTGGCCTTTGTAATGCTCCTCCCTTTACTTCCCAGGGCACAGAGACAAACCCAAGGACTGTCACCAAACCTTGCCCACTGTCACTTGCCCTCTAGCTCCCAAACAGCACTACAGCCTCCTCTCTGGGGGGGGGGGCTCCACCAAGCAGCTGTGTTCCTGCTCCATCCTTTGCGAACAGTGTACCCTCCGTCTCGAGCAATGTTACCCCAACTCCACTTGCCTGACCCTCTCTCCATCTGTTCTCAACCTTGGGATCTGCCTCCTTGAGGGGCCCTGGCCACCCACCCCACCCTATGGTAGGTACTAGGTAACTGGGCTGTCCCAACTCTTCCCCTTGGGACCACCCTAGCACGGCGAAGGGTCTCACACTTCCCGCTGTGGGCCTGGCTAATCCAGCCTCACCCTGTAGACTGTGCCGCCCACAAGGGCGGGGGAATGTCTGTTTTGCCAGCCAGTGTATCCAAGGCACAGGTGCTCAGTCACATTTGGAGGACAAACATCTTTAAAGCAGAAAGGCTGGTGGGACATATCCACTTCCTTCCACACACTCCACTGGCCCAGCTCTACTGCGATGGGCTGGGTCCTCCCAGCTGGAAAGGTTCAAGACTGGGAGACAAAACCCCTGGTCTCAGCCATGGAGATAGTAAGGAGGGCAAATGTCCCCAGTGGCTCTCTGTTCTGACAAATAAGCAGCTCCAGGCTGAGGGCCAATGGCTGGACCCAAAACCCCACCATGGTTTGCTTTTGAACTGAACCTCCCCAAATCCATTCCACTGAAGGCCGGGCCAGCCCCCCACCCCCACCCCCCACACACACCATGCCTCAGAATTTTGTCTTATTTGGAAACAGTGTCCCTGCAACTATGACCAGTAGAACTTCAGTCCCACTGGGGTCAGTGGGGTCCTAACCCAACATTACGAGTGTTCTGATACAAGGGAAGATTAGACTCAAAGGTGCAGGAAACAGGGAGACCTCCACGCGAGGACCGGGGTGATGCTACCACAGACCAAGCAGCTGCCAGGAGCCGGAATGATGCCTGGGACACAGCCTGGCCAGGGGCCTGTGCGGGGAGCGAGCAGGGCCTACCTGCCAGAAACCACCCCAACTGAGGCCTGGAGGCTTGGGTAGGATGAAACCAGGGGTGTTCAGTGGGTACCAGAGAGTGGGTGATCCCTTTAGGGCCCCTTGTGTAAACCTCAACACATCTGAGCCTGGATTTACATTCACGCGCACGCTCTGTCTGACGGTGAGAGGGATTTTTTTCCCTCCATACCCCTTTAATTAAAAACTATAAATGCCTTATCAAAAGCTAATTAAAAATACCAACACAGTGCCAAGTAGCAAGAAAAAAAAGTCCTCAGTGCAAATATCAGTTTATAACCCTGCAACAGGCTGGGATGACGCAGCCATTAGAGCCATGCTGGGAGAGGGAGTGGAGGAGGGGAGGAATGCCATGTACCTTTGGATCGTCCACCCCACCTCCTCAGATCGTCTTAGTCTTCCACATAGACATAGAGGCATGAGGAAGCCACGGGACCCACCAGGCTGTGGACAAATGGTCTCTCCCCACCTAACCTCAGCATCTTGGCATCCTGGCTCATGGAACAGAGGGGCTCCAGGGTCACAAGAGACTCAAGATGATAAGCACGTACCACACACTTGGCCCTGGAATGTGGCGCCCCAGCACTGCTAGCCTTACCCTCCAGGCACAAGGAGCTAGCCAGCCACCGCTCCTGACAGTAGCAGCCCAGATACTTCCCTCTCCTCAGCAGACCATGCTGGGCCTGTGTCTGGTCTTCCTTGAGCCTCTCAGCCCACTGGAACCAGGACCAGTAGCACAATCAAGATCCCCATTATGGGACTGAAGAGATGGCTTTAGTGGTGAAGGCATTTATTTGCCTGCGAAGCCTAAGGACCCAAGTTTGATTCCCCAGGGCCCACATCAGCCAGACGCACAAGGTGGCACGTGCTTCTGGAGTTCATGTGTGGTAGCTGGAGGCTCTGACACACTCATTCATATTCTCTCCCTTTCCCCTCCCCCTCTCAAATAAACATTTAAAAATAAAGATTTCCTTTTTATGGATGAAGAGCCCAGGGCTCAGAGAAGCTGCCACTCACTGGGGACACAAGTAGAACCAAAGTGGGAAGCGAGGTCTTTCCAGCCCTCACCCCTCTTAGCCACTGGTGTTCTGCCTGCAGGCTTGGCTGCCTGAATACCCTGTTCCTGCAGAGACTCATGTGTGGGGGTTATGTGTGAGATCCTGGGGGCTGGGGGTGCTCAGGGCTCTAAATCCCTCCAGCCTGAGCTTCCCTACTTGGATGGCTTCTGAACTACCTTGTTGACCTACCTCACGCAGCCTCTCAGCAGAGGAACCAGCTCCCAGTTAGCGCCCAGACTGTGCCCTCCCCCAGCCCCTCCACTCGTCCTTACCGCTGGTCCGGGGGTAGGCGGCGAGGGTACCGTCCTGCAGGCCAGCAAGCAGGTAGAAGGGGCTGTGCCGCAGACAGAGCACAGGCTGCAGGCCTGGGCTCTTGCAGGATGCCAGGCACTGGGTACCAGTGTCCACACTGCCGTAGAGCAGGATGCTGCAGGGAGAGGGCGGCTGTTGGGACTATGTGACCTGGCTATTGCTCCTCCCACTTGCACTTGAGCTCTGCCCTCCCTGGCTCCGGTCACAGGACAGCTCAGGGTTCCTGAAGCTGACGACAAAGGCACTGAGAGGTGTTTCCACAGCTACTTAGGCCTGAGTTCAAATCCACCTGCACCTCTCAGCTGCTGACCTGAACCACTGAGCCTCAGCCCTCTCCATCTAACGGGCTGTGGTGTCCACCTCAGAGCCATCAAGATACAATTGTTCGCTGAGTGACAGAAAGCCAGCCATGGAGACCACAAGGCCTGGAATGCCATCTATAGCACATGTTTGGAGACACATCCTCAGAAATGTCCAGGAAAGGAGGTGACTGCTAAATGGGTATAAGGCTTCTTTGGAGAATAAAGAGAATATTCTGGAACTAGTCATTACTGAAAGTCACTGAATTGTGTATTTAAAATGTTAAGATAGGGCTGGAGAAATTGCTCAGTGGTTAAAGATGCTTCCTTGCAAAAGCCTGCCAGCCTGGGTTCAACTCCCCAGTATCCATGTAAAGGCAAATGCACAAAACGGTGCCTGATTCTGGAGCTCATCTGCAGTGACAAGAGGTCCTGGCGCACCCATACACCCCCTTCCTCCCTCTCTCCCTTCCCCCACCTCTCTCAAGAAAATCAATAAAAATGTATATATTAAAATGTTAAAACAGTGATTTTTTTTAAAAAAAATAGTGTCTCATGGGCTGGAGAGATGGCTTAGCGGTTAAGCGCTTGCCTGTGAAGCCTAAGGACCCCGGTTCGAGGCTCGCTTCCCCAGGTCCCACGTTAGCCAGGTGCACAAGGGGGCGCATGCATCTGGAGTTCATTTGCAGTGGCTGGAGGCCCTGGCGTGCCCATTCTCTCTCTATCTGCCTCTTTCTCTCTCTGTCTGTCGCTCTTAAATAAGTAAATAAAGATAAAATAGCATCTCATGTATCCTAGGCTGGCCTCAGACTCGCTATGTAGCCAAGGAGGATCGTGAACTTCTGATTCTCGGGCACCCACCTCCAGAGTACCGGAGTCATAGACGTACTGACAGGCGTGTGCCGCCACACCTGGTTCACGTGGGCCAGGGATTTCTGCACGCTAGGCAAATACTACCAAACTGGTATACATCTCTAGCCTGAAAATGATGAATTTTGTGTTATGTGGATTCTATCTTAGTCCAAAATGAAAGTTAAGAGTAAGGCCCAGGACCCTCCTAAGTCCAGGCCAAGGCAGGAGTGGGCACTCAGTTGCAGCCCCCCCCCCACTGGTTTTCCCTGGCATGATGCCTTTGGTTCCTCCCTCTGTGGGAAATGGGGGTAGGCCCCACTCAGCATGAGTACAACATATAGCAGACCCTTAGGAGACACACTCTTCACCCCCCTGCAGAATAGGGTAAAGAGAACAGATGCCAGGGGAGCAGGGCACAAGGATGCTAGGCCACGGGCTCTCTGGAGGGCACGGTCCTTTTTGACAGCTTTCAGGTGCCCCCGACCCTCAATTCTCAGATAGGAGCCCAGAGAGTGCCCATGTGTGCCTATGGACCCACAGCGAGGAAGTGGGTCCTGGGGCTGAGATTTGAAACAGATCCAGGAAACAGCAAAGCCAGTGTCTCACCCATACTGCCTGGGGTGGGGTGGGGTGGGGTGGGGGTGCAGGCAGTTATAGTTCAAGCAGTTCCTATACTCTGGCTCCCACGCTGGCTGTCTCAGGTGTCTGTCTTTCTGGTGACACCAGCCAGGGGCAGCGCATGTGGGTAGGTGGTTAGGAAATCAGGAGGGCTAGAGGGACAGTCATCAGCCCTCCTGCCTGGCACCAGAGACTCTTCCCACCCCGCTTCCCCGTCCCTCCTCCAGCCCCTCACCTGCCATCTTGCAATCCGAGGCAGATGGTCGGGTGCACAATAGCTGAGGGTTCGGCAGATGCCCGGCTCTCGTCCATGCCCTCGGCCTCATCCTCTGGCTCAGGGATATACTCCATGCAGAGCACGGGGGCTGCCAGCGGGAAGGACTTGACAGTGCGCGGCGAGGGGCGGTTCAGGGAGAAGATCTCCACCTGGCCGCCTGCGCCCTCCTGCCCACCGCCAACCTGGGAGCAGAGACCAGAGGCTATCGGGCAGGCTCTCAGGGGTGGCAGAGCTCAGCTCTGCCTCCCCAGGGACCACGTCCCGAACTCCAGACTTAGAGGTGGAGAAGACCAAAGGAAGTCAGGCGAGGAGCTAGTCAGCTGAAATGCCCCATCAGCGTAGTCTTTGGACTTGGACACCTTTATCTGTTCTTTCCAATGCCGCTACATTGAATGAACTTCCTGTCTCTATTTTTCACTGTCACCTGTCTCTTTAACTGCTGCACTGAGGACAGCTGGCCTAGCCTAGCTTTCGCGGACAGTGGGGGCCCATTTCTGGCAAATTCACTAGAAGGCCCTGCTCTCATCTTGCTGCTACTTGTATTTCTGTCATTTCTTTCTTTTTTTAAAATTTATTGATTTTTTTTTTTATAAAGAGGTTGCACAGTCAGCTTTTTACTTCCCCTCTGTAGGGGGCATTTCAATCGAGATTCAGGGAAATATGCTCTGTCCTTTTTAAATCACTCCCTCTGTCTTGTTCACTGTTTCACTTTTGTGTCTAGCACATGGCATGAACACAGTGTCTACTTGTCGAGAGGGGTGTGCCGACAGGTAGATGCACGCAAGAGTGTACAGGCGGATGGATAAGTAGCAAGGGTGGACAGGAGGATGAATGGATAAGAGGATGGATGGGATGAGGGATGGATGGATGGACAGATGGATAGGAGGATGGATGTATGAATAGACAAGTGAACGGGAGAATGGATGGAAGGATAGGAGGATGGATGGATGGACAGATGGATGGGAGGATGGATGGATAGATGGACGGATGAAAGGATAGATAGATGGGCGATTGCATGAACAATGGGGTGATGGATGGATGAATGGACAGAACAGGTAGGTGAACCGATGGATGGACAGGGTAGATGGGTGCATGCATGCATAGATAGATGCACCATGTGCTAAATAATGGGGAAAGAGTGATGGGGGAATGTCAACCTCAGGAGGGACATTCAGGCTGAAGGATAAGCCAGGGTTTTTGCTGTCCAAATGCCTAGAAGCAGGAATAAGCAAGAGTTGTAAGATGGCCAGGGCAGGCAAGGCCAGAACCTCCAGCATGAGAGGGGACAAGCATTATGTCAGGAGCCTCAGGGGCACCTCATGTGAGAGGATGGGGATCTTCCTCCAGGAAGCCCAGGGGTTGGGGTGAGTTGGAATCTCTGTGTGAGATGGACAAGAGGCAGCCCTGTGTAAGGCCTGCAGACCAAGCCTCTGCAAAGCTCCAGTACCAGGACTATTTGCAAGAGCCAAACTCGTGTTCGCTCCTGGGGTTTGTAGCCCTGCGCGAGGTTGCGCCTCCCACCTCGGCGCCCAGAGGCCCAGGAAGCCCTTGATGGGTGAAGCCGCTCAGCAGGCAGGAGCTTTCTCAGCCTCCCTCCCAGAGCGCCGCCCCGCTCCTGTGCTGAGGACAGACTTCCTGGCTGGACACAGTGGACTACTCACCCAGAGGTAGCCCTGAGGAAGGGAAGTGCTGACGGCCGAGAAGCCCAGCAGGGGACAGTTGACGGGACTGTGGACCAGGGCTCCGAGCTGCAAGACAGTACAGGCTGCGTTAGTCGGTGAGGTCCCAAGATGCCAGTATGTGACAGGCTCCTGAGCCCATTAAGTTCCTCAAATGAAAATCCCTAATGGGGGGGGGGGAGGAAAGTGACGCGTGCCACACACACACATGGCCTGCAGGTACTTCCAATGCTACGCATTTGATCAGCATTCTTCTAGAATCTTCCAGCCAAAAGGGACTTGGCCGTTGCTCTGTATCAGCCCATGGTTTCTGGAACTAAGCAGCTTCCAGATAGTTTGTTGATAACCACTAACTGACCCCCCTTCTATGTTACCAATCAAGAGAAGGACCAAAGAGGGCAGGGGACTATGGTGGGCCACAGAGGAGGTGGCAGGGCCCAGCCTGCCCCCTGTTCACCCAATGGCCTCCAAAGAGCCACAGGAAGGTGGGGCCTGGGATGCTGGGGCTGTGCAGCAGGACCCCCCCTGCAGAGGACCCTCAAGACAAGAGGGCTGGGCGGCTTGTGTAGGAAGCATGCGGGAGCCTGGTGCTATCTCAGATCCACCAGCCACTTGAACCTCTCCCTGCTTCCCATGCTTGGTGGCCTCAAAGAGGCCTCTTTCCTGAGCTGTTCAAGACAACCATGTGAGGGCTGCAGAAGGATGCTCGCTGTGGGAGGGATGCGCGGACACCAGCCCTTTCGCCATACAGGTGCTGCCCTCTGCTGGTGCCAAAGGCCCTGCCAACCCCACTCTACTGGAATAGCCTAACAAAATTCTTAATGGCCAAAGGCAAGAAGAACCAAAGAAGTCACCCCACTGGGCCTCCTCATGTGGCAGTTTGTCATCTTAGAGCTCAGAGTGGGGACATGATTCGGCTGGAGGTCACCCAGGAGATGAGGCGCAGAAGCAGGGCTAGAATTGACACCTCGCTGTCCTGGTCAGAGTTCATTCTGCTTGCTGAATTCCACCCAAAAGCCAGTGCCAGGTCACAGACCGCAGCATTCTGGTGTGTCCCTTCTGCCCAGCGGGGGATATGGACCCCCACACTCTGAGCACAAAGCTTCCCAAACCCATGTCTCATGGTTCTCCTAGCCGCTTTGCTTCTCAGTGGCTGCGGCTGAGGACGCTGGCCCTTTCTGCCAGCCGTCATCCCTCTCCTCTCAGAGTCCTGGCTCAGGCATCTCCATGGCAACTTGGGAGAAGCGGATGTCAGCTGGAGCAGCACAGCCAGGTCCAGGGTAGTGGTGACAACTGACATGGCTTCTTCACAGGCAAGGGCCCGCACCTTAGTCTCGCTGGTGCCGGGAAGCCGGCTTCTGGGAAACCAGGTGTCCTGAGCAGGGCAGGAAGCAGGCCTTGGGTGCAGCCCACCTGGGCTCCCATCCCAGCCTCCTGCCTGCAGCTGGGGTTCCAAGCGACCCAGTAAATCTGTTCCTATGTAAGTGGGGTGCTGACACCCTGCCAGGGTGGTGCCGGAGCCAGGAGAGAACAGCTGCACGCACAGCGTTCAGGCCTGGGCACCTGGCACCCGGCAGCCCTGTAGTCTTGGTATGTTCTGCCCATCACCCAGGTGGGCAACTGCACAGCTAGCATGGTGTGCCCAACCACTGTGCCTTGGATTTCACTTGAGTGCGTCCCCCAAAGATTCATGGGCTGGGAGCTTGAGCCCCCAGGAAGTGGGACACAGGGGGAGGTGAGTGGGTCACTGGAGGCATCATCCCTGGAAGAGATTAATGCCATTCTCCTAAGACCCCAGTTAGTTCCCTTGAGAGTGGGTGACGGAAGACAAGCCAGCGTGGTGCTGAAGCTTGGACTTCTGGCCTCACAGTGTGATCATCTCTCCCCATGTGCTCCCCCGAGAAACTGCCATGGCCCTGGGACCTCACCAGAGGCTGAACACACTGGGGCTGTCTGTTTAAGAAACCTCTTTTCTTCATATAGAATCCAGCCTCAAGTAATTTGTTATAGCCACAGAAGATAGACTATCAGTGGATCTGGCAAACAGAGCCCGGCGACCTGCAGAACAGAGGCCTCTGAGGACTAAGCAGCCTGGCCACAGACCTTCAACTCTCCAAGGTGCTCAAGTCTTAAAACACCTTACAGTAGACAGTACCCCATGCCAGCTCCCTGCCCATCTGCAAGCAGACCTTGAGACTGACCTTAACCAACTGGGCAATAGTTCATGTCATGCCCTCCCCTAGCCCTCCTCCAGCTCTGCTTTGGGGTGGAGCTGGGGACACAAGAATCCTCCAACGCCCCAGTTAGTCAGGCTTTCAGAAATCCCGCCCCCCCACCCCCTGCAGTGGCCTCTTCTTCCTGGGGATGAAATGCCCAGATGTCTGCTTCTGTTTCTTGAACCCACAGAGTGTTGGTCACTGTGCCATTCAATCCTCACTGCTACCAGTCAGAGGGCGCTCTAGCTGCCCCCATAACTGAAGACAGAGTTGAGACACTGTGAGCTGAAGCAGCCTTCTGATGCCACATAGAGGACACAAGCAGGGCAAGGAGGCTCCAGGTCTACATTCCCTCACTCCCAACACAGGTGCTCCTGTGAGCCAAAGGCCTGGCATGTCCTAACCCATGAGCTTCCAAAATAACCCTGCTCCCCTCCCACCCACCCCACCTCGGGCAAGAACAGAACCCAACACACACCTCACCCAGCTGGTACAGGGTGAGGGTCTCGTCTGCCCTGGGAAAGGGAGGAGATAACAACTCTCACGCAGCCCCATACCTTCTTGAGGGGAAATGGGCTGGCTGCTGGCTCTCAGTAGACCACCCAGGAGCCACTGTGGGTAGGAGGGAGGCCTGGGCAGCAGCCCACACACACACATCTGTTCCTGCCATAATTGGACAAGGCTGGCACTCCTGGCCCTAATTTGTCTGGTTGCCGACACAAAGCTGATGGGGCACAGCTGTCTAGGTTAGGTGGGAGGAGGGGACAACAGCAGAAACAACATCAGGCACCCAGCAAATGGCACCAGGCAGACTCCATCACGTCCCCTAGGACGCCCAAAGGCCCATCACCTTCAGAGATGCATGCAAGGCTCGCTTGGCAGGCATGGGGGAGTCCTCAGAGACATTAAACAGAGGCCCAGGGGACAAAGGATGCTGTAAGACCACAAGTTCCCCAGCCCCGAGAGCCCCAAGTGGGGAGATGCATAGGTCCTCGCCGGTGGCCCCCACACCCACCTCCACAGCTCTGGTGGCAGATGGCTCTCCTCTGGGTGGGCATTTGCCCAGGTAAACATTGTCAGTGACTCTATCACCTTGGTCTGACCTGAGACATGACCTGAGATGACCTGTGTGCCCAGAAGCCCCGAGGCCCTGGGGAGGGAGGGAGGTGGACTGAAGACCCCCAGCCCAGCATCAGAATCCACTTCAGGGTGAGCATGAGATGTACCAAGGCCAGACATGTGACAGACATGTTGGACTCTCTCCACAACTCTGGCGTCCACCCCAAGGTCTCTAGGTAACCTCTACTTTATGAACCCCATGCTCATCGGTCTAGCCAGCCCCACCCAATGCTCATCCCCAGCATGATCCCTTCATTGGGACAAGAACTAAGGGAGGGGAAAAGGCACCCGTCTCTGGAACAAAATTAAGGAGGTGCCCAAAAACCCAATCATTAGGAAAAATATTATCAGGCCAGTTTTCAAGATCAAAATTAAGACCAAAAAAAAATCCACATTGAGCAATAATTGGATGTTTAAATAAGGATAGGATTCGCCCTGTATTTGTTGGACCTGACTTACTGATCTCATTCTAATCTCAGCCTTTTTTAAAAATAAAACCTCAAAAAGCAGGCCCATCTCACCAGAGACTGATTTCATCCCCCACAGTGACAGTCTCAATTTTTCCCCCAGAACTCATGGAGAAACCGAATTCCTACTGTAATTGGATTAAGAGATGGCACCTCTAACTAGGCCGTGAGAGCTCTGCCCTCGTGACTGTGTCAAAGCCATTATCATTACTTCAGCAATGGCCTCCCGGTTTAAAAAAATAAAAAAATTTATAAACTCGGCCCAATTTCCTCCCTGCCTCACACATGCTCCTTCCTGCTTTCTACTTTCCACCCCAAGGGGACGCAGCACACAGACACGCAATGCCAGCACCACAGTCCTGGGCTTCTTTCATCTCCAAAACTACGAACCAAATAAATTGCTATTCTTAATAAGTGTGAGCTGGTCCCTGGCATTTTGTTATAGCAGTAGGAAACAAACTAAGACATCCCCTGGCTCAGCAAGTGGCAACTGCAGAAGCTGCCCTGGTTGGGGCTCTCTTACCCTCCACATCCTTGCCATTCAGGTCTCTGTTTAAACACTGCTTCCTCCAAAGGGCCTCTCTGAACCCGCTTAATGATGCAGTCCCCACCTCTGCGACTCTTGGACTGCTGCTTTTTATTCTTTATTTATAGTCCTTGCTATTCCCTTCTGTTTCCTGGATTGCCTGTCTCTCTGCACCAGCTACAGGAGGTGGGACCTTGTAAGTCTTAGTCACTACTGTGTTCCCCATTCTAGCATAAATTAATCTGTGGATGGACAAATAAGTCAATGAACAAACAGAGAACTTACATCGCAAAGGCCGTTCTTTCAGCGGCTTAGAGCCCCAGTCTACAGCCCAGCCAGCACGGCTCCTGCGACTAGTTATGTGTGCTGGGTCCCACTCCTGCTCGCCCGTCCCACAGCTCAGTGTCCTCATCTGCCTGGGAGAGGATAGACAATAGTTGCTCGAGATGGAGGGGTGGGGTCTGCAGGGACCGAAGGGACAGGTGACCAGTGGGGACTTGAGCTTCCTGGCAGTTAATACCAATGCGGACTACTAATGAGGCTGAGCAAGGTTGGGATGCTTGTACCCATCCCTTCCTTGCTGTGCCATTTGGGGAGACCATGTCACCTGTCTGAGCCTTCATGTCATGATCTGTGAAGCTGACACAGAAAATCTGCTCGCAGGGCTCTTGTCACGATGAAGACGGGAGACAGCAGTGCGTGGGGAAAACACAGTGAGTGCTTAACAAATGAGGGACCGGGTGGTGGCAGAGAATCCCAGAATGAGGGTGCTCCCTGCTAAAACCGGCTACAGCCTGGCAGCATAATCTAAGATCCAACCTACAGTGCGTGACAGCTCCCTCAGGAGAGGTCAGAACCCAGCCTTCAGCTGAAGAGGCCACTGTTAAGTTCATATCGCAAAAGAATAGGATTTTCCGCTGGCATGACCCACACTGGTCATTTGCCCCAGTTCCTTCCATGGGAAAGCTGACTCAGAGAAATAAAAAGGCCTGACCCACTGGGTCAGTAAGCTGGGCCAGGAAGCCAGGCCTTTCCAGCTACAGTGGGCACTACCCAGAAACAGTGCTTGTAGGCTAGATGGGGCCGCAGCACCTCACACAAGATCCGCTCACCTGCAGGCTAAGGGCCCGGGGGGAGAAGGCAGGAACGCAGCAGGCCAGGACGGGGCACCAGAACGGGGCCTTGCTTTTTTGATCTTCATCAGGACACAGCCAGCCTGGCTGGTTTTCCTCTCCTGCAGAGAAAGCAGGGAGGTGGGTGAAGCTGGTTAGAGTGAGGACGTATCGGGCGGTGCATAGCTCTCAGCCCCAGGGAGACACCTCACAGCCCAGCAGGCTGGCCTCCAAGGTGACCTGGACTGCCCCACACATCTGCAGGCCTGAAATGAAACCCAGCCTCGGCCCTTGGACTTAGTCATGGGCTCTAGTTTAGGAGCTAGGAAACCTAAGGCTAGGGTGCTAGCCTGAGGAGAAACCTGTGCAGTCACCCTCAATCTCTGAGCCTCAATTCCTTGGCGATAAAAGAGATATAGTTCAGTTGGTAGAGTATCTGCTTGGCATGCACAAAGCCCTGGGTTCCTTCCTGAGCACTGCATAAACTAGGCATGGTGGTGCCCTCCTCTGATCCCATCACTCGGGAGGTGGAGGTTGGAGGATCAGGAGCTTGTCATTCTAAGTTACATAGCAAGTTCGAGGCTAGCCTGGGTGACATGAGACCCCGATTTAAAAAAAATAAAAATAAAATAAAATAAGAGGAAGGAGCATGAGAAGGTGGCTCAGTGGGTCAGGGCACTTCTACTCAAGCCTAAGGACCTAAGTTCAGTCCCCAGAAGCCACGTAAAAGCTGAGTGTGGTCACTATAACCCCGGTGCTGAGGGAGGTGGAGACAAGAGGATGTTGGGGCTCCCCGGTCAGCCAGTCTAACTGACAAACTGTGTGAGAGGCTCTGCCTCAAGAAAATCTGGCAGAAGAATACTATAGGGGGGCACTCGTTCACCTCTGGCCTCTACAATGCATACACACACACACCTCCACACACATGCACCTGCCACACATACTACACACACGCCAAAGGGGGTGATAAAAATGCCTTCCTCCTGAGGGTGCCCCAAGGGTCAAGTGGAGCGGAGCGGCAGAGGTGAAAACAAACACATGGACACTGAGTCCACGTCACACGTGGGAGGCGGACCTAAGCCAGCAAACGGGACGGCGGGGACGCACCCTGCTTTTCCACTTGATGACGACGGGGAAGAGAAGGAGGACCTCTGTCCTGCTTCCTCGAGGTCAGAGCTCTGTTCACATGCCAGCCCCACTTGTCTGTGCCAGCAAGCTCACTCTCTCCACTTCCTCCCTGCTGAGGTGATGAGATGGGAGCCCGGCTGTCTTCTCTGTCTCCCTGCTGTGATGAAGCTTCCCCTCGAAACTGTAAGCAAGAAGTAACCCTTTCCCTTCTGTAAGCTGCTTCTGGTCAGATGTTGGGTCCCAGCAATGAGATGGTAACTGCCACAGAAACAAAGCCCTGGGCATGTCTGTGAGTGGGCTTCTACACTGGGTTAACTAAGGTGGGAAGACCTCCCCTGACTGTGCACCCCACCTTCCCATGCACTGGGGCCAAGGTGAGCCCCAGCATTCATTTCTTTCTGCTTCCTGATTGCAGATGCAATGTGACCATCTGCCTCATGTCCCTGCCAAGTGGAATAAGGCCCAGACTCTTCCACAAGACCAGAAGAACTATGTCTTACTCATAGCCTCATCTCCTTCTCCCAGGGCCCAGCAGTCCAGCCCAAGCTCAGCAGGCAGCCGGAGCTAAACAGGGGCCGCAGCTCTGCAGTGGGCTGCTCTCCTCCTTAAAGCCACAACTGGCCAGCCCTCCATGCGTGCCTCTCAACACCGTCCCACTCCCTTACTGCTGCAGGTATCCCTGAGTCAGGGATGGCTCAGCTTTGTGATGGTGGGAAAGGTACACACCCCTCTCAGCAGAAACTGGGGTCTTCCCTGTGCTGGCACGAGACAGTTCCATTGTGTACCTGTCATGCTGGGCAACCGAGGCTCCTAGCCGGTCTCCCATCACCAAGGTGAGCAACTGGTACTCTGCCCTTCAACGTGTTACACTGCAGGTGTTTCTGAATACTGTACTTGGTGTGTTCTGATCCTGTTATATCTCTAAATACGTGTGTGTGTGTGTGTGTGTGTGTGTGTGTGTGTGTGTTTTGTTTGTGGTTCTGGGGGTAGAACCCAGAGTGTTGGCCATAATAGGCACGTGCTGCTGGGCTAAACCCTCAGCTTATATATGCCATGATATAAGCAACACCTAAGTTACAAACGGGGTTAGGCTAATGGAAGTGTCCTAGACATGTTGGAGCTCGGCTGGGCTAAGCTTCAATGTTCAGGAGATGAGGTGGGTCAAATGCATTTCCCACTTCTAATACTTTCAACTTGTGATGGATTATGATGACGTGAGCCGCTGCAGGTTGAGGAGCATCTGTGCCCCCACCTTTCTGCTGGCTGCTCTATTCCTCTGTGTGTGTGCATATGTGGAAGCAGGCTTCTCTACCATGCCAGCATCCCAGGAAGGCCAAAATCTTCCGCCCATCCTCTTCTACACGACGCTGCAGCCCCCTCCCACAGAGCGGGCCACACCACAGGCCACACCCCAGTGAGCTCAGGCCGCATGAGCAGCTTCTTTCCCGGAGCCTCATTTTCCAGCGCTGTCTAATGCACCCACAGTGTCAAAGACAATCTGACTGGCTTTCATTAAAGAGGCACCGCTGAGTCAAACAGAGGAGGGCCAGCAAGTGTCAGGAGCTACCACCCTGAGGGCCGCCTTCCCGAAAGTCTGGCCGGGCGAGGGACTAGGGAAGGTGGAATGAGACGTGGGTGTGGCCACAGCTCGGGAAGCTGGACACTTGAGGAAGTCAGCGGGCATGTGGGGGACTCTGGGGAAAGGACAACATCAGCATAGCAGGCATCACTGTAGCAGACACCTGACTGCACTTCACAGTAGACGCATGGCCTCCTTTTACCCTCACAGTCCCCACAGTAGGAGGGGACCTCCATCCATCACCACTCTGCACTGGGGACACAGAGGCCAAAGAACTAAGTCATGGAGCACATTGCACAGAGCTCAGCTGTGTGGAGATCAAACCTCTCGGGCAAGGCGGCCTGGAGAAGCAAATAAACACAGGCGTGACTTCATAGGTTGTCCCTAGCCTGGGTGGAACTCACCTGCCCGAGAGGCGGCTGCAGAGGCAGGTGAGCGCATAGCCCCAGGCTTTGCCCGGCGCCCATGCTGCCCCAGCGCTCCTCTTCACCCTCCTCCTGCACACCCACAGCTCACAGGGCCCTAGCAATTTATTACCATATATATTTTTTAACGATCTGACCTTCTCCTTCCAGATGGTGCCTTCCCTGCCTGCAACTGGGAGCATTAAAAGAAAATGGAACTGTGACTCTCCATCTGCCACCGCCATTGTTCCCGACACAAAAACAGAATGGCTGAGACCGAATGAAGAGGCTGCGGCCTCCCAACACTGAGAGCCCGCTTGGGATAAGTGACATTAAGGACAGGCACCAAAGCACAGCCGTGATTCCAACTGACGCTAAATGGGGACTTGTTTAGTACCAACGATGTTTGCCAATACTCACAGAACTCAAGAGCCACCGTGGAGCAAAGGGACAGCTCTAGGGCTGAACGTTCTCTGGCTTCAGAACCATCCCCTCAATGTGCCTGAAGAGGCCCAGGCACACCCTTACCCAACTTGCTGTGCGACACTGAGCTGGCAACTTAACCTCTCTGAGACGGGTTGTTGCCTCATCTAGAAAAGAGAGGAAAGGATCCAACCACTTGGAGTTGCTGTACACATATACAGCAGAACCCGGAGAAACACTGGCCATTTCTACCAAGGTCCTTGCTGCTAATATTAAGCCCATTTGAAGGCACTGCTATTGCTTGGCTTAGTGGATATGCTGTGCCCATCAAATTGCCCTTTAATATTTATGTTGATGCCCATAGATTAGTGCAGCTCTCACCTTCAGCCAGAGAGGCTTCCTTTTTGCAGCTAGCAATGACTACAGAGATTTTAAATTAGTCCAAGTCGAGGCTGGAGAGATGGCTTAGTGGTTACAGCACTTGCCTGCAAAGCCTAATGACCAGATTTCGATTCCTCAGTACCCATGTAAAACCAGATGCACAAAAGTGGCACATGCACCTGGAGTTCATTTGCAATGGCTAGATGCCCTGTCAAGCACATTTTCTCTCTCTGTCTCTCTCTTCTTCCTGCTCTCTCTTTTTGTCTCTCTCTCTCCCTCCCCCTTTCCAAGTAAATAAATAAAATATTTTTTAAAACTTGTCAAGGCACTGAGAGGACTGTTAGTGCTCCATGCTAAGTGAGACATCTCTAGTATGCTCCTCATGGCTCAGGAGTACTCTGGGACACTGCCTTACAGACATGACGTGATGGTTGCATTCATGACCTCACAGCAGCTGTTGTTACCTGCACAACACAAGACTTGCACAGAATTATATCCCTCAACATTTTGCCAAGATGTTGGGTGGGAGAGATCAAAATAGAAGAGGAAGAACTGAGAAGATGGCTCTGTGGTTAAAGACACTTGCTTGCAAAGCCTGAAGGCTTGGATTTGATTTCCCAGTACCCATGTAAAGCCAGATGTACAACATGGCACATGAGTCTTGGAGTTCATTTGCAATGAATGGCCAGAGACCCTGGCGAGCACATACCCCACTTTCTCTGTCTCTCAAATGAATAAAAATATTTTCTTAAAATTCCCCAGGGCTGGTGAGATGGATTAGGGGTTAAGGCACTTGCCTATGAAGCCTAAGGACCCCGGTTTGATTCTCCAGGTCCCAAGTAAGCCAGATGCACAAGGTGGTGCATGTTTTCGGAGTTTGTTTACAGTGGCTAGAAGCTCTGGCATCCCATTCTCTCAATCCCCCCCCCAAATAAAAATAAGTTTAAAATAAAAAAAAAAACTCCCCAAGTGCTGGGCTAGAGAGATGGCTCAATGGTTAAGGTGCTTTCCTCCACAGCCTAAGGCCTAGGTTCAACTTCCCAGTACTCATATAAAGCCAGATGTGCAAAGAGGTGCATGCATCTGGAGTTTGCAGCAGCCAGAGGCCCTGGAGCACCCATTCTTTCTGTCTCTCTTCTATCTCTCTGCTTGCAAATAAATAAATAAAATATTTTTTAATTCATCAAATGCAAGGTTATCTTCAAGGTCCCATCACATGCCCCCAGGACTCTGAGATGCCACAGGTCACAGCCATAGTTGCCAGGCTAGCATCTTCTCCACGCCTCCTCCCACCACCAAGAGACTCCAGTGTTCTCCAAGAAGGGCAGATAAAAGCCACCACCTTCCAGCTGAAGCACAGCCAGAGCCAGGTTTTGAAGCTGATGCCCTTGACCCCAAAGCAGCCGCCATGTCCAGGAAGAAACTGGAGGGTCTCAGGGCTGATGTCTGCGATCGTTTCAGGGTTAAGGGAAAGGAAATTTGTGATGTGGTCAGCAGCTGCCCAGCCCATGCTCAGGAGCCAGAAACTGATATTATAGACGGGTGGCTGTGAAGGTAGATGGCTGGGGAACTAGACCAAATTGGAGACAGGGAGGCCACCCAGATCCTGCCACACCCAGGTCCTCAGGGGAGGGGGAATAAGGAGAACTGTCAGTGGAGAGGCTTAGGGATCCCAGGATGTGAGAGCCAGGGGTACAGAGGCTGGACAGCAGGGGAGCACTGGGAGCCCCAGCTTTGCCTCCTTCTCCAGAACCTTCCATGTGCACCCCTTATGGAGCCTTTACAAGTGGAGGCCAGTAGCTGCAAAGGGTGTGAGCAGACCCTGGCCCAGCTCTGCCCGGCCCCTTGGGACCCTGGGCCACTCATGCCTCGCCATGGGATGCAGACATCCCTGGTCTAGAAAGCTAGGTCCGGTCCCCCAGTCTAGAAGCTATAGAGCTGGGAACCAAAGGTAGATGTTTTAAGTCCTGCCCCCCACCACCTCCCAAACCTTCCCGTATGCTTGAAACCCTATGTGCAGCGGGGCAGGGGCCTTTGAGATCCAGTCAGGTCAGAGGATGGAAAACGGATCAAGAAGGAAGTCTTCCTTGCCCAGGATCACATAGCCATGCTGGACTTGACTGGGATTCGTGGACAGATGCCCCTCCCAGACCACACCCACCCCTCCCCTCTGTCACGCTTCATGGGATGAAGATCCTAGCTCACTAAAGCCAGGAAAGGAAGAAGATACAGGAAAAATAAAATATAGTGAAAGAGTAACACCCTTGGGGAATAAATGTTTTTAACACAGTCTGTTTCGAATAGGCTTATATTATTCTCCCCCCACTAGGCACCGCAGATTAAAAAAAAAAAAAAAAACCAAAGAGGCAAAATGAAAGAAACAAATTATTCAAGCCCCAGGGGTAGCCAGACATTCAAGTAAGTTTTCAAATGACTCTATTAAAACTTTGCTGACATGAAACTGCAGCGATAAGGCAGCCCGCAGTTTCTCCACACGGGAGCTGCGCGCTTCAGTCAGCACCTGACCCTCCAGGGCTCTGCTCTGCAGTGTTTGAGGTTTAAACGGGAGACTCGTGTGCCTGGAAGGCAGGTGCCCAAAGCCAGCTTGGGAACTCAGGCCCATCATTCTGGCTACTGAGGAGGCTGAGGCAGGAGGATGGCAAATCCAAGGCCTGCCTGGGGATACAGTGAGTTCAATATGGTGAAGCCCTTTCTCAAAATAAAATAAAAAAATAGGGCTGGAGAGATGGCTCAGCGGTTAAGGCACTTGCCTGCAAAGCCTAATGACCCAGATTCAATTCCCCAGTAGCCACATAAAGCCGAGTGCACCAGGTGGCACATGCCTCTGGAGTTCATTTGCAGTGACTAGAAGCCCTGGCGTGTACATTCTGTCTCTCTTCTATCTCTCTCTGCTTGCAAGTAAAATGATTTAAAAAAAAAAAATCTATGTAGGTCTGGTGTGGTGGTGCACACCTTTAATCCCAGCACTCAAGAGGCAGAGGTGGGAGGATCACTGTGAGTTCGAGGCCACTCTGAGACTACATGTGAATTCCAGGTCAGCTTGAGCTACAGTGAGACCATACCTCAAAAAAATAAAATAAAATAAAATAACAACCAAAAAACTCTATTGTAGATACATACTTATGTATAAAATAAAATCACGCCAAAAGCAAAAAAAAAAAAAAGAGAGAGAGAGAGAGAGAGAGAAAGAGAGAAACAAAATATGTCCCTGCTATCGGTGGAATCAGCCAGTGGGAATTCTGTCACGTAACAGCTCTGACTATAACACGATGAATGAGAATGTGGTTGGGAGGGAGCAGAAGGAACAGGGGTGTAGCCTGTGCTCTGTAGACACACTGCCCAGAGTCTGAGCCTTACACCTGGCACCTTGCTCTTGTGACCTCAACACAGGTCACTGTGCCTCTCTAGGGCTCAGAGTCGTCAATGGTAAAATAAGGAGGGCCTCACAACAGGCTGTTGGGAACATGGCATGATAGACATGTGGAGGATGGTACAGGAGTGCTTGCCACACCACAGCCACTAGGCAATGCTCAGTTCCTGGTCTGTAGTCATATTCATGGGTACATAGGAGGAAAACTATTATAATACAGTTCTTTGGTTGAAAATCAACTGAATCCAACCTGATTTTTAAAAATATTTTCATTTATTTATTTGCAAGGAGAGAGAAGAGGAAGAGGAGGAGAGAAAATGAGAGGAAAATGGGCTCACCGGGGCATCCTGCCACTGCAAAGGAACTCCAGATGCACGTGCCACTTTGTGCATCTGGCTTTACTTGGGTACTGGGGAATTGAACCTGGGCTGTCAGATTTTGCTAGCAAGTGTCCTCTGCTTCCTCCCAAGCACATTCTCATCCATGGTGTTACAGTCAGATATATAATCTTCCTAGCCCCGTGGTCATTTATTTTGAGTAACTTCCTAAGGCAGACCTCAGTGGCCATTAGAGCACACTTCCGGTCCACGCACTCCGCGGGCTTCTAGTATTGTCAGGTGAACGACCATCATCCCTGTGTATCTCATCGCCTCCACACCAGAAAATCCCTCAGCACAAACTCATTCCCCACCCCAGGGCCCTGGCAATTGCTAGTTCGCTTTCTATCAAGACCCACCAACACACAAATGAGGCAGCTGAGGCTCAGAGAGGAAGTAACAGGTCCAAGGTCTCAGCGCTCAGCACAAGGCCACCGGCCTCCCGCTGGAAAACCTCCCTGCCCCGCGGACCCCCGTGTTCACCCCCCCCCCCCCGTCCCTGAAGTCGCTCCCCACGCCTGCCCTCCCGGGGCTGTACTCACGGAGTCCAATCTTGGCCAAGTGCAGCCTATTGACCCAGGAGATCTTGCTCAGGGGGTTGGGGGTGATGAAAACCACCATGAAGCTGATGGGGCGGCCAGACCTGTGGCGGGCAGAGTGAGGCAGGTGCATGAGGGCCCCAGGACTCAGCTCTTCTCCAACCCACATGCCAGGAGAGAGAAGGCGGCCTGCTCAGAGGGTGCCCAGAGCACCGCCTTGAAGGCTGGTAGCTTGGCAAAGCTCATTCGTTCCCTCAGAGAGATTTCCCTCCACCCACTGTGACCCAGGGTGCGAGGCAGGCACCTTGCCATAGAGGCCATATCTGGCAGCCCTGGCTTCATGCCCACAGAGGACCCTGTTGGCTATGGCATCATTTGCCAGCCTTCTGCAGGCCTGTGAGCAGAGGAAGGAACATCGTATTGTCTAGCCCCAGCACCTGGCACAGGGTAGGTACTTGAAGGATGTCTGCAGAGTGGACATGAGAGAGAAAGAGGGAGGGACAGAGAGAGGGAGGTCACAGCTGTCCACACTGCCTCAGCATGGAGCATCGGGGCCCCTTCCGAGTGCTATGGCAATCCAGCCCACTGGAGGGTGGACACAGGAGGGTCAGCCATTAGGGAGCCAAAGAGAGCAGAGTACAGACAGGGGACAGGAGCCAGGCAAGGCCAGTCCCGGGAAGTGTATGCATTCCTATACATAAACATTAAACTCTTGCCTTCCTCTTCCCACCTCCTCAGCACCCATCACACTCTGTTCCCCCTCCCCCCAATCTGGAAGCCCACAGCTGGTCGGTGAGCCCCTCCTGGTACCATCACCACCCAGCTCTACCCACTACCACAAAGCTCACAGACCTGAGCCTGTCACCTGACCCTCTGGGCTTCACTTCCTTGTCTGTAAAGTCGGAACAGTGAGGTCACAATACAGAGCCACGGGACACCTTCCCATTTGCCCATCTGCCTGGTGAGCTGGCACCCCTGGCACCCTTTGGCACACACAGAAGGTCCCTACTATGCACACGCAGCTCCTGTTGAGCATTTCGGGGACAAGGCAGTGCCAGGCAGGAGAGGCTGGGTCTAGGCAGAGGACATGGGGGTGGGGGAGACAAGAGCCTGACAATAGGGAAAAAAGAACATGACACAATGGGCCAGCCAATGGCAGAGCTGACTGAGTACCCTTACCGTAGACAGGGCTGACCCAGGGTGCAAACAAGGCCCTCCTTCCTTCCTTTCCTCCTTTCTCCCTTCCTTCTTCCCTCTCTCCCTTCTTTCCTTCTTTCCTTCCTTCCTTCCTTTCTCCTTTCCTCCCTTCCTCCCTTCCTCCGACCTCTTTAGTGAGAATTCTATGGGCCAGATGCTGTGCTTGGCATGGCTCACAGTGGGCATGTGCCTCTCCCATCTCAGTAGTCCTGGCAGACAGGAAGCCTAGGGTCCACTCTCTCTACCTCTCCCCATGCGGTCAGCAGCACCCAGCACCCCAGCCCTCCTAGATGCCTCACTTGTCAGGTTTCCCGGGCAGCAGGAGCCTGAGGCGGCACTTGTTGGCCGAGTGGATCTCCTCCTCCTTCACCCGCATCAGCCTTTGGAGGGCTAGGCACCAGTCTTGAGCCACCGTCATATTCAGGTTCTAAGGCAGGAGAGGCCACAGGGTTACCACCCCGCCCCTGACTTTACAAAACTCATGCCAGAGCCAACACAGTGGCAACATCCAGGGAAAGAAAACAGGATGAAGATCATTCAGCCACACACAGGAGACCGTCACCCACTCAGGGCTTCCTGGCCCAGGATCAGAGTCAGCCAGCAGCCTCCTCCCAGAGGGACGGTCCCCCGTTGTTGGCTTGCTCTGCAGCCACGGACTGCAAGGCGCCTGCCAGAGACCCTTCAAAGGCTCTGAGAGTGTCAGAAGGCCTCTGTCTTCTCTGCTGCTCCTGGGCACTCATAGAGGGCACACAGAGAGAGAGCAGGCCCCTCTCCAGGCCCAGTGCCACACCCACCTGGTAGGTGCCATGCAGCGTGCTGACCAGAAGGGTGATCTGTTCCACCACGGCCAGGTCCTTCTGCAGGTCCTGCAGCTCCTGGAAGAGGCGCGGGGGGCCCAGGTACACCTTGTCTGGCAGAGAACACACCCCACTCAGCCTGAGGGCTGGGGAAGGTGCTAGAAGAACATGCATCTGTCGGCAATGTAAAGCAGGCAGTGTCACTGCAGGGTAGAGGGGACACAGGAGGAAGCGTGACCAGGATTGGGGAGACCTAGGACAAATCTCCCAGCTGGGACTGTGCTGCAGACAATCTGGACAGAGGGTCGTAGGAGACCCAAAGACTGGGCCAGCTGTGCCTGGGGAGCTGAGGAGACTTCGCAGGGCCTGGGTGTGCGAGGGGTACAGTACGCCAGCCTGTGACCAGCAAGCTCTACGGAGGACCTGCTGTGAGCAGGTTCTGCTCCAGGTAGCAGGGAGATGACAGTTATTGGGACTGACAGGGTCCTTGTTCTTAGTAAGTTCACAACCTGAGGGGACAGGCAGGCTGGGGGACGAAATGGCCAGTTAACCACGGTGGAAGGTGCTGGGGAGAAAGACATCAGGGTGATGGGCCAGTGTGGGAATGAAACGGTACACAGCTCAGGCGCTTACACAAAGGAGCCGTGAGAGCAGAGAGGAGGAAAGCAAATGACAGAGCAGAAGGGCAGGCAGGACGCGATGGGCAAGTCCTGGGAAGTCACGTGGGCATGTCTTTGAATGCCACGCTGGGAACTTAGGTGGCCCTCGCTAAGGCCATGGTCTCTCCGGCTGTTTTCTCAGGTTTCTTGGGGAGTAGAGGCCCTGTTCTGGATTCTCACTGAAGTGATAATATAAAAAGCATGCACACATTCCACACCCCGAGAGCTCACGACAATAAAGCCACTTCTGGACACATAGGGTCAGGGCTTTGGTGAACTTGAGTGCTGAGCAGGGCTACCTCAAGGTCACTAGAAACAAGCAAAAAGCAGAGCCACCTCAGATGGGGATGAGGTCTGACCCCAGTGGGAAGGCCAGGAAGCTGTCTGCATGGGAGCCAGAGAAATGTGGCTGGCTGTGGGACTCATGGGAGCGTTCACATGAAGACTCATGGGAACCTGCCCCGCAAGCGTGCCACATCCATCCTGTGAGCAATTTGAGTTCCACAAAGCATCATCTATCACATTAAATTAATGCTGTGAATGGAAATTTTATTGTTTTATTTATTCAATTTGTGTTTTGTTTGGGTTTTACAGTTATTCAAGATTTATAAACACAAGGAGTTGATTGCACTAAGCTTTCTATGTGTTCAGATTCTGAATACCAATATAATAAAAAGAAATCCAAGGGACTGGAGAGATGGCTTAGAATTAAGACACTTGCCTGTGAAGCCTAAGGACCCAGGTTTAATTCCCCAGAACCCATGTAAGTCAGATGCACAAGGTGGCACATGCATCTGGAGTTCATCTGCAGTGGTCGGAGGCCCTGGAGTGCCCACTCTCTCCCTATTTGCCTGTCTGTCTGTCTATCTATCTATCTACTTACTTCTCCCTTTCTCTCTCAAATAAATAAAATATTTTTAAAACATTTTTAAATTTTATTTATTTATTTGACAGAGAAAGAGGGGTAGAGAGAGAAAGAGGGAGAGAGAATGGGTGTGCCTGGGCCTCCAGCCACTGCAAACAAACTCCAGATGCGTGCACCCCCTTTTACATCTGGCTAACGTGGGTCCAAGGGAATCAAACCTGGATCCTTTGGCTTTGCAGGCGAACGCCTTAACTACTAAGCCATCCCTCCAGCCCTAAAAATATTTTTTAAGTCATCCAAGGCTAACTGAGATTCAGTAAGACTGTGTGTGTGTGTGTGTACACCGTGGCCATGTAAGAAAATACTCATGGGTGGAGGTCAGAGACGGTGGGTGCATCGGTCCTCACCCTACACCTTGTTTGAGTGGGACAGGGTCTTTCTCGTTTTGCCACTGCAGATTGCAGGCTAGCTGGTACCTGAGCTTTGGGATTCGCCTGACCTCATCTCCCACTGCCGTCAGCATGTCTGGGATCATAGACGGATGTACCACAGCCCAGCTATGTATCGGTTCTGGGAATCTGAAGGCCGATCGAGTCAGGCTTACACAACAAGTGCTTTTAACCACTGAGCCGTCACCCCAGCCCTCAACATGAATTTCTCCCCACTCAAGGGGATCCGGCTGTAGCCTAAAAGCATGGCTACAGAATGCCAGCATAAGGGATGGGAGTCCCAAAACAATAGCCCAAGAGTGGGCAGGGAGAGGGGAGTCAAGTCAGAGCTGAAGGTGCCCCTGAGAGGGACACATGGACCAAGGAACCCTCCTGGCTCTCTTGCCTGGAAGTGGATACAGCCATGTCCCCTCCAAGGGTGAAAGCAGGTGTTGCAATCATGCCCTGGGTTTTCACAGTCGTGGGTAGCCTGTGAGGCAACCGCTAGGTCAGGCTGTGACCAAATGGTGGTGGAGAGAGGAAGCGAAAGCCAAGCGCCTCTGCCCCTGTGGAAGGTGTGTGGGTCTCCTGCTTCTGCCTGTCAGAGCTATAGGCTATTATCCCCGAGCCCCAAGCACAGGGCGAGGCCAAGTCACCACCCATCACCAACAATGAGGGAAGCTCAGCCTGGAGCTTTGAGTCCAAGACAGGCCAGGGGTCAACCTCGGGTCATCAGAAAGGCTGCCACGGGGGCTGGAGAGATGGCTCAGTGGTTAAATGCACTTGCTTGCAAAGCCCAATGGCCTGGGTTCAGTTCCCTAGTATCCATGTAAAGCCAGACACACAAAGAGGCACATGTGTGTGGAGTTCATTTGCAGAGGCAGGAGGCCCTGGCAAGCCCATAGTCAACTCTCACCCCAAATATTTTATAAAGGACTGCTGCTATGGGGAAGATAAGGAAAGGCACACTCACTACACAGGACAGGGGAGGGCAGGAACATAGATGGCCTACTCAGGATCCCCCAGAGGCTGGGGTGCCATGGTAGGGGAGGAGAGGAAGGTAGGAGGTGGCAGACGTCCCCATTATGGACTCTATTCTGGGGACAACAGAAACCATGGCGGTGGGGGGATGACATGCAGACCTGATCTGTATGTGGAAGAGCTGGCTCTGGGGAAGCTGGAGGAAGGACCGAGTGGGGTGGCAGGGAGGGAGGGAGAGCAGCCCGGAGGCCACTGCAAAGGTCTAGGCACACAGTGGTTGTGACCAACATGCTGGCAGAGCTATGGAGAGACACTGCCAGTGACTTTCCTGTTGACCCATAGAGCCTGAAGGGTATGTTCAGGACAAGGAGACATGGGTCTAGGTAGGGACAGATAGTCTTGATCTGCCTTGGAACCCTGATTAGGGAACAGATGAATTCTCCTGGGCCCCTCACTACACTGGAAGGCACACTCGATACAGCCAGGAGACACCTGCCCCAAGGTCCCACAAAGAAGCAAGAAATAAGCAGAAGGGCCCCAGCAGTTGCGTCTGTCTGTCCTTGGTCATTGTGTGAGGTTGTTGGGGGATGGGCGGGGAGCACGTGTGGGGCGCAGGGCAAAGGTGAGGCTGCCGGACCTGCCTGCCCACACAGGTGAGGCACAGAGAGGACTTGCAACACCTGTAGTCCCATCAACCTGTAGTCCCTGGCCAGGGCTGTAATCCTAGCAGGAGAGGGACAGTGGCAGGGAGGGACTCACTCTGGGCCTGTCCGGCGACTGGAGCTTTCTTAGCACCCGCGTGCTGGATGAGCAGGTTATCCTTGTCATAGGCGCCGCCATCTTGACCCACCTCCACCACCTGCACCTGGGGCAGCGACGTGTTCCACTTCACCACGTACTTGGGCCCCAGGGGTACCAGGCTGCTGATCTCCAGCTGGCCCCTAAGGGAAGAATAGAGCTACAGAGCCTGCTGGGGCCTGCTTTAGAGGCAGCACAGAGCCACTCCCCAGCACCCCAACTCAGCCAGGCTCCGCACGGCCCACATGGCCCAAAGCACAAGAAATCAAACCCAAACCAAGCTGGGCAAAACAGCGAGCCCACACCATGGCATTGCACCAGGATGCCCAGGCCTAGAAACAATCACATGCTCCCAAGCCTTCAAGCTGCGAGCCACCTACCTGTGGTTGGCAGGCCTGGAGAAAAGACAAGAAGGGGAGGCGTTACTGTGAATGAGCTTTCCCTTAGGGCCGGGACTTCTGGGGGACAACCATTGGGCTGGATGTCAGGAGTGGAGGGAGACACGGTCATCAAGACCAGAGATGGGCCGAGTTGGGACCATACAGAGTGCTCTCCCTGGGCTGGGCTTGTTTCTACCCTCTGAGTCTCACAAGAGCCCTGCTTGGAGGTTCTGGGATCTCCAACAAGGGTTCTGATACTCAGCAAGGCTTAGTGCATCAGCCCAAATGACCTAACTGCTGTCCCCAAACTGGAGGGCAGTTATTTCCTTCTGCACACCCTGCCAGACCCTGAGCAGCACGGATACAGGGAGGGTGACAATCATGTCCCTGGCCCAATGCCTGCATGTGGCGGGACTTCAGACGTGTGGTACTGGGTGAGCGGACAAGTGGCTGAGAGCGTCCGCCACGGGGAACCGTCCCCGTCTACCTGTGACAAAGACTCTCTCATCTGAGCGCCCCACCAGACCACAAGCATCAGGAGGCAGAGGCTGGTTCGGGGTTCTGAGCTGGCAAAAAGCAAGGGCCCCATATACACCTGATGGGCAAACAGACGGATGGATGATGATGGGTAGATAGTCCCAGCTAGTTCCTCTGCCAGAACTTGATGTCTATAACCAAGACAGTCCTAACAATGGCTAATCTCAATTGTTAGCTTGAGTGGGGTTAGAATCACCACCAAAGGCAAACCTCTGGGCATGTCTGTGAGAGTTTCTAGATTAGGTTAAATGAGATAGGAAGATGTACCCTAAAGGTGGGTGGTACCTTTCTACTGGATGGAATAAAAAGGCAAGAGCCAGCTGAGCACCAGCATTAATCTCCCCCCCCCTTCTCTCTCTCCTGACTGCCAATGAAATGTGACTAGCCACCGCATGTTCCTGTGGCCACGCCTTCCCAGCCATAATGGACTGCACTGCACTCCCTCAAATTTTGAGCTAAAATAAATCCTTTCCTTGAGTTGCTTTTGCCAGGTGTTTTGTCACAGCAGTGAGTCAAGCATCTAATCTAAAACAGTCATGGAGTCCACTCTGTGGCCATGAATAGGAGCATACAAGCTGGCTCTGCGAACCTCTCCCTCTCCATGGATCCCCGAGGTTCTTAAAGTGCCAGACTTTGAGAGCCAAGCCCCTCCTAGGAGCCTGCTGAAAGATTACAGCTTAGAGTTCTAGGGGGCATCAAGGAAGGGCCATTTGCAAGTGCCTTGGCTGGTGGGGACAGGAGAATGGCAGAGAACAAGCCTCAGAACCCAGCTCTTAGGGGCAGTGTGGACCCAGCATGTTGAGTCTTCTAAATATTCAAGGAAGACTAAAGGCTTTGTCCTGTGTGAGGTCCCAAAACCTGAAACAGCTCACAGGACACCACCTTCACTCCACCCAGTTCCAATTATCTTGGGATGAGCCCACCACTTGAGTCTGGACATTTCTATAGCCTTCTCAGAGCAGAGAACCATCATGCCACAGGCAAATCCCCACTATGGGGGTTTAATCCTGCAGAAGGACCCCACATGAACCAAAGCGGCAGGAATCTGAGGTAGAAGTCTGGAAGACCCTCAAAGTGGCTCAGCTACCAGGTACAAAGCCTGGCACACCCAGTCCTATGCAATGGACAGCAAGATGCCTGAAGACTGGGGCTGACCATGGTCAGTCCAACTCCTTCCCAGCAGTGGGGACCTGGAACAGAGCAGGTCACAGGGAAGATGGAGTATCTGAAACTTAAATGATGCTCGGGTGGGACCACAGCATAGGGGCTGGCTAAGAGATGGTTAGAAAAAGAAAGAATAGGGCTGGAGAGATGGCTTAGCAGTTGAGGCATTTGCCTACAAAGCCAAAGGACCTAGGTTCAATTCCCCAGGACCCACGTAAGCCAGAGGCACCAAGTGGCACATGTGTCTGGAGTCTGGAGTTCGTTTACAGTGGCTGGAGGCCCTGGTGTGCCCATCCTCTCCTTCTATATCTGCCTCTTTCTCTCTCTTAAATAAATAAAATAAAAGAAACAGTAGCCATGAAAGGGCGGTGCTCCCAGTCCCAGCCCAGGCTCTCACTTGAAGTTGATGTTGGCGCAGACCAGCATATCATTGAGCAGAAAGACCCTGCGTTCCTTGGACTTGATCAGCTGCCCCCGGTCTCCATACACCGTCTCAGTCAGGGTCTCACACAGTAGCAGCTGCCTCTGGCCAGAAGTCAACAGCTGGGGAACAGAGAAGTTCAACATCAATGTCATTGCCCAGGCTACCACACAGACATCACCAGGTCAGAGACATGGAATGCTCCCACCATGCAGAAAGGGAGACCAAGGATGTGTGCTGGTGGACACCTGTAACCCCAGCCCTCAGAGGGGCTGAGGCAGGAGGATTGTAGTCCAGGCCAGTCTTGGCTAAACAGTAAGACCCTGTCTTAGAAAAAAGCAGGAGGGGCAACTAGAAAGATGTCTCAGTGGTTAAAGATGTTTGTAAAGCCTCCTATCCTGGGTTCAATTCCCAAGCCACCCACATAAGCTGGATGAAAAAAAAGTGGTACAAGCATCTGGTGTTCATTTGCAACAGCAAGAGATTCTGGGGTGTCTATACACACACATGCCTTGCATACACACACATGCATGTGTTGCGTACACACACAAATAAACAAAAAATAAATAGAAAGAGAATGAAGGGAAGGAGGGAAGAAGATATAGAGGAGGACCCCAGAATCACCCCTCCATCACTGGGTGACAAGATGCCACTGGACAAGAACAGGGGACACACGTTAGGCTACCTGCTTAAGGGAGGCCTTGGAGAGCCTGAGCAGCCGTCGTGTGGGCCGGCCCCGACCCTGTGACCATCCTCACCAGGCAGGTTCCCCATGATAGACACGGGCTCTGAGCCCCAGCCCCACTGCGCAGAGAGGAACCCCTTGGCATACCACTTCCGCTGGCGCCTCGGTTTCCTCAGCTGCAGAGTGGCAGAAGTGACTTCAACCCTGCTCAGATCACGTAAGAAACGGGCATGGGACCTGGCCTGGCTACATCATTTGCAAAGCTCACTGGACCAGACAAATGGCCCAGACATCAGGCACACAGTAAGTGTGGCCCCGAGAGGGCACAGGGGCCCTGCGTGTGGCATGAGGTGAGCATAGATGGCCTTGTCACCATGATACTGTCCCAGTGTTACTGTTCAAGATCATCTCACCGTAGGGAAGTGTGGCTCTGCAGGGACACCTGACATGGAAGGGGCCCCATGGCTGCGCCTTGACCTACCAAACAACCTCACCTCATCTTGATCCTTACAGGACCCCGTGAGAAGGTGGGAACAGACCTTCCACCCAATTATTCCCACTTTGGACAGGCGGGAGGTTCTCAAGCTACCCAGGGGTCCCTGGAAACATCTAAACATCTTTTGTTTGCTTGTTTGTTTCTGTTTTCATTTTGTTTTTTGAGGCGAGGTTGACCTGGAATTCACTATGTAGTCTCAGGGTGGCCTCAAACTTGTGGTGATCCCTCCTACCTCTGCCTCCCGAGTGCTGGGATTAAAGGCGTGCGCCACCACACCCAGCTTTATCTTTTTAAAAGTAATAATAATAATAATAACAAGGTTTTTTAGGAGTGAAGGAGAATCCAATAAGATTCATGAGCAATGCCTGTGACTTTGACAGTCATTCTCCCGTCCCTATAGGCCTCCTCTGGAGGGTACACTCTGCTCTCCAGCACTCTCAGATGGACACACAGAGGGAGGCCCCAGTGACACATGTCCACTGCAGGCCGGGCACTGTGGGTCACAGGAACACTGCATAACTCTCTTCATTGGCTCAGCAGTCCTGAGGCTTCTGAGATCCCAGGTGTCTGTGATGTATGCCCAGAGCCCCCACTGGCTGCGTGAAAGCAGAGAAAGAAGGCTGGCACAACGCGCTGCCGGCATTGTGCAATTGACACAGGGCTTCATAGCAGCTGGGGCCAGCCCACGGCGCCCACCCCATGGGAGGCCTCAGGGGCCCCACAGTTACTGTGGTCTGGGTTTTCCCTAGTGTCCACAAATGAGGCAGGAGCCACCAGCTCATGAAAACACAGCTCATACTCTGAGGACAGATAGCAGATCCCCCTATGAAGTGAGCCACGTGTGCCAAGACCCACATTGGGAAGAGGAAAGTCCCCAAAGCAGGTTACAAAGGAAAAAGAAAACTCGGCTATTGCACCAGCTTCTCGATGGAAGGTTCCCGAGTCAGCATTTTGAAATAGCCACAAGGGTCTGGTTTCATCCCCTCCCAGTTTCATTTCCACTTCTCCCTGGGTGATGGCGAGAGGTCCATTACTGAGCAGGTCCCCAAACTGGCAGAGACTGTCCATGAAGTCCCCCAGGGAGCAAGGGACCCTGTGTGGGGAAGCCTTGGGTCTGATCACTAGCACCAACATAAACTGGTGTGGTGACACACGCCTGTAATCCTGTCATTCAGTAAGTGCAGGCAAGAGTTCCATCAGAAGCTCAAAGTTATTCTTAGGCTACATAGGGAGTTCAAAGACAGCATGAATTGCTTGAGACCTTGTCTCAAAAATACATGCCTAAAAAAGAGCCGGCGCATGCCTTTAATAATCCCAGCACATGGGATACAGAGGTAGGAGGATCGCCAGGAGTTTGAGGCCACGCCCAAGATTACATAGTGAATTCCAGGTCAGTCTGGGCTAGAACAAGACCCTACCTCAAAAATGTGTGTGTGTGTGTGTGTGTGTGTGTGTGTGTGTGTGTGTGTGTGTGTATCTGGGCTGGGGCACTTGGCTGCAAAACTTAATGACCTGGGTTTTCTTCTCTAGTACCCACATAAAGTTGGATGCATGTACAAAATGGTGCATGCATCTAGAGTTCATCTGCAGCAGGTGGAGACCCGAGTGTGCCCATTCTTTCTCTCTTTCTCTCTCTCCCTATCTTTCTCTCCTTTCAAATAAAAATATTTATTTAAAAATTGTATTGTTAGGGCTGGAGAGATAGTTTAGCAGCTAAGATACTTGCCTACAAAACCTAAGAACCCAGATTCAATTTCCCAGTACCCACATAAGCCAGATGCACAAGGTGGTGCATGCATCTGGAGCTCACTTGCAGCGGTTGGAGACCCAAATGTGCCCATTCTCTCCCTCCCTCTCTCTCTCTCTCTCTCTCTCTCTCTCTCTCTCTTTCTCTCTCTCTCCTTGCAAATAAATAAATAAAAATATTTATTTAAAAATATTTTAGGGCTGGAGAGGTGGCTTAGCAGTTAAAGCACTTGCCTGCAAAGCCTAAGGACCCAGATCCAATTCAGCAGGACCCACATAAGCCAGATGCACAAGGTGGCACATGCATCTGGAGTTCACTTGCAGTGGCTGGAGACCCTGGTGTGCCCATTCTCTATCTGCCCCTCTCTCTCTCTCAAATAAATAAAAATTTTATATATATAATCACTGAGAAATCAAGCTGGAGCTGAGCTGGAAACCTCCTCTCTATTGACTAGCTGTCAGGATACTGGAAAGAGCTATGTAGCCTGTTAGTGGGAAATACATAAATAGTCTTAACCAGTAGTAGACCCTGTAAGCTCCACAGCTGGCTAGCCAGGCCAAATGTAACAATTGGTGCAATGGTAGCATGTCTGTTTTGGAGGAAACCAACTGCTCTCTGATTGGACTTGAGGTCTATTCCACAGGTGGGAATCTCTGCCTGGTACTGAAAACCTTACAAAAAGCCTATGGCTAGGGAGGTCATAAACCCTAGGAGGGAGAAGGGACAATGGAGTATTCAGCACTGAGACATCTCTGTCACACCCTCCAAGGTTCAGAGACCATTGCGGAAGAGGTGATACAAAGAATGTAAGAGCCAAAGGAAGGGGAGGAGTGCTTACAATGCTGTCATTCAGTCACACAGTGGCCTGGATATTCATGTCCTCACAGTGGCTGATGCTACCTACACAAGATTTGCATGACAGGAGGGGAAAAAATGATGACCTCAAATAGAAGAGAGACTAGTTAGAAAGAAGGAATTCAGTGGAGGGGGGATTTGGGAAGGGGAAGGATTGGGTGGGGAGAAGGAATTATGATCATGGTATATTGTTTATATTTATGGAAGTTGTCAATAAAGTTTAAAAATGAAAATAGAGTTCTCCACCAACTGATCTGCAACTTGCTCAAGATTTTCTACTACAACATTCCTAAGTGCCCACCTCAAATCCTAGCATGGGTTTAGCGTTTTCTGCTAAGGACATTGGGACAGGGCTGCACTGGCTCCCTCCTTCACCTCACGGTGCCGCTCATGAGGCACGACTGCATGCTCGTTTCAGAGGACAGGAATCAGGCTCAGCTGTTGGGAGACTCCCTTGAGGCTACATGACAAGAACCAGTAGCAGTGTCTGAATGTTTGCTTGCTTGTTTTTGAGACAGGGTCTCACGCTTTAACCCAGGCTGGCCGGAACTCTGGATCTCCCTACTTATGCCTCCAGATTGCTGGTACCACAAGTATTCACCACCACACTGGCTCAAAACTATGGATTTAAACCCAGATTCCAGAGCCCATTCATTTAACAATAATCCTAGGCTATCATTTCTGGTTTCTTTCCGAGCAATTACACTAATGAACAAAGCCTACTTTTATTCTAAAATAACACGAATCACAATGAATGTGGGGTCCAGTGAAGCTTCTGAGCATTAAGTCCAAAGTCTGTGGGCTCAAGAGCTAGGCCGCCCCTCTCTCAGAAAACACTGCCACCTAGTGGGCAGTCTCGGGCAGGCAGCAGTAGAGGCCGGGTGAGGAACTGGGTGCTCAGCTTGGGGAGCGTGAGTGGGGAGGCCCTGCGCCCACCTTGTTGAGGCTGCTGCGGTCGCTGACGCTCTTGGTCAACTGCTGGATCTCGGCCACCTGGTCTGCCAGCCGCTTTTGCTCGTTCAGCTTCTCAGCCAGCGTTTCCAGCTCTGTGAGGGCCAGCTGCAGTGACAGTCTATCGGGGTGACCCCTAGGAGTGTTCTTGAGCATGTCCTGCCAGGGCCAGAGAGAACATGACTGGGACTCCACACACACTCACACACATGTATACACACAGGAACGTATGCACACATAATGCATGCCCATACATGCACATAGCCACTTTCTCATGTATGCATTCACACACGCACACAGTCCCACCCCCAGCCTGCAGTCAAAACCGCACTCTCCTTATTCCTTACACAGACCAGTCCTGAGGGTGCAGCTTGCATCCGGACAGAGGATGTGGACATAGAAGACGAGACTAAGGGGCTGGAGAGATGGCTTAGCAGTTAAGGTGCTTGCCCATGAAGCCAAAGGACCCAGATGCACATGGTGTTGCATTTATCTAGAGTTTGTTTGCAGTGGCTAGAGGCCCTGGTGTGCCTATTCTCTCCCTCCCCCCCCCCTTGCAAAAAATAAATTAAAACTTTTTTTTAAAGAAAGGAGACTAAGGGGCTAGTGGCATGGCTCAGTGGTTAATGACCCACTTCTTTACAAAGCCTGCTGGCCCAGGTTTGATTCCCCAGCCACCCACATTAAAAGCTGGATGGACAGCGGAAAGAGACCCTGGTGTGCCCCTATGCCCAATCCTTCCACACACATGTGTGCAAATAAATTTTCAAAAGTAAAATTTCTGGGCTGGAGAGATTGCTTGGTGGTTAGGGTGCTTGCCTGCAAAGCTAACAACTTGGGTTCAGTTCCCCACTACCCACATAAATCCAGATACACAAAGTGGCACATGCATCTGGAGTTTGTTTGCAGAGGCTAGAGGCCCTGGTATGCCCAATATCTCTCTCTCTCTCTCTCTCCCCCTCCCTCCCTCTCTCTCTCTCTCTCTCTCTCTTTCTCTTTCTCTCTGTCTCCTTGCAAATTAGTAAATAAATATTTTTTTTAATTTTTTGGTTTATTTTATTTATTTATTTGAGAGCTATAGACAGAGAAAGAGGCAGAGAGAGAGAAAGAATGGGTACACCAGGGCTTCCAGCCACTGCAAACAAACTCCAGACACTTGCGCCCCCTTGTGTATCTGGCTAACATGGGTCCTGGGGAATCGAGCCTCTCACCAGGGTCCTTAGGCTTCACAGGCAAGTGCCTTAACCAAAGCCATCTCTCCAGCCCAGAAAATAAATAAATTTTTAAAGTAGGGGCTGGAGAGATGGCTTAGTGGTTAAGGCACTTGCCTGTGAAGCCTAAGGACCCATGTTTGACTCTCCAGATCTCACATAAGCCAGATGCTCAAAGGTGAGGCAAGAGCAAGGTTGCACATGCCAGCTAGTTGGTACAAGCATCTGGAATTCAATTGCAGTGGCTGAAGCCCTGGTGCATCAGTTCTCCCCTTCTCTCTCTCTCTCTCTCTGTGTGTGTGTGTGTGTGTGTGTGTGTGTCTCTATCTCTCTCGTGTGCTCTAGCTAAAAAGTAAAAAATTTTAAGTAAAATTTCTAGCCAGGCATGGCGGTGCATGCCTTAAATCCCAGCACTTGAGAAGCTGAGGTAAGAAGATCACTGTGAGTTCAAGGCCAGGCTAAGACTACATAGTGAATTTCAGGTCAGCCTGGGCTACAGCAAGACCCTACCTTGAAAAAGAAAAAAAAAAAAAAAAGGATTGATGAGAACAAAATGGCCTGGCGGCTCAAAAGAGTGGACTCACAGCAGGCTCTCCAAGAGATAGCTCCCCACCCATGTCCACAGCAGTCACCACAGCCAACATGAGCAGGTACCGATGTCCATGGAGGGACAGAACAGTAAGCCTACAGTGGCCTCTGCATACAAGCCACCCTCCAGGAGGGGGAGACTCTGACCCACACTACGGCAGTTGAACCTTGAGGACACAACACTAAGTGAAAGAAACTAAACACAAAAGGCAAATGCTGTGCAGTTCCACTTAGCAGTGGCTCCTCGAAGTGCCAACGCCTTAGGGACAGAAAGTAGGGGTGGCTGCCAGGGGCTGCTGGACAGGAGCACTGGGAATTATTGCTCATGGGTCTGGTGTTTCACATAGGGAAGGTGAGAAAGCTCCATGGATGGGGTGACAGTTACACACGTGAACATGCTTCCCATCACACGGAGACGTCGGAGACGCCGTGGGCTGACGGCAAATATAGATGCGGGGTGAATACCGACTTGCTGGTAGATGATGTGCTTGGGTCAGAGCCCACACCCCCAGCCCACAGCTCTGAAGACAGAGGTGAACATGCCTTTGGCCTGGCAGCTACCACCACTGCCCAAAGATCACCCCTGACCTGGAACCCTTGGCCACGGAGCAGCAGTCCAGGCTCTCAGGGCCCTGGGTGCAGCTGGTGCTCCCAAGCATCTTGGGCCCATGCTGAAGCCAATACCTGACCACAGTGAGGTCAGCAGGCTTTTAAGGAAGGACCGGCCTCATTCCCTTCCTGCCTGTCCTGCCTGGGAGGAGGTAGAAAATATGCTGTGTGGGCTGAGAAGATGACCCAGTGGATAAAATGCTAGCCATGCCAACATGAGGACCCGAGTGTGGATCACCAGCACCCACATAAAAGCCAGGCATGATGGCACACGCCTGTAATCCCTGCAAGAGAAAGGCAGAGACAAAATCTCTGGGGCTTGCTGGCTGGCTGGTCTAGCTGACCCAACGAGCCCCAGGTTCAGTGAGAGAGCCTGTGTCAAAAAAATACAGAGCAGAGCAACTGAGGAAAACACCTAACATCAAACTCTGGCTTTTCCATACAAGTGACACATGTACAACCATCTGCACACACATGTACATGCATCTGCTCACACACGCTCATGTACACACACAGTGCACTATTGAGCGTGAGGGGAGCCACGCCAGGACTGGAGAAAAACGAGGCCACGCCCACAGAAGAGGGAACTATGGATGAGTCCCAGCCAGTCCCCTCCATCCACCACCACCCTGGCCCTCGGGGAGCCCCAGGCGGTACCTGGAGCAGGAGGATAAACTGTGGGAACCTCTGAACAGGTTTCACCATCAGCCCATACAGGGTGACACGATCCGCACTGCACACTTGCCGCCTCTGTGGGGATAAGGCCACGTCGTTCACTGACTTTTCGGCAGGAAGGGCCCAGGCTCCAGGGTCCAGACCTGGTACCTGTCCTGGGCGCCTCTCCCTGGGCTTCAGGGGGCTGCTCAACCCCGTATCCATAGTCATCAGCCTTCCCACCATGAAGCCTCCTGGAAGCCAGGCACTGGCGAGACCTGAATGACCAATGGAGGTCTCCCAATGAGAGGCAAAACTGGGAAGTCCAGCAGTTTATTCACAAAGCCAGACTTCAAGAGGGATCCAATACAAACTTCATTCAAACTAAAAGCAGATGCGTGGGTCTGGTTTAGGGTGGGCTTCGGGGACTCGCTGTCCTGTCTCGCAGCTCCTTCTGCCACCCACCTGTTAACCTCGTTCTCACCAACCCCACAGCTTCTGCCGCAGCCTCCACTGCCTCGGCCCCAGCTCCAAACTCGTCCGTGCCCCCCCCCCCCCCGGCCTGAACTACCCCGACCTCGCCTCAGAGCCTGCAGGTCTAACTAACAGCCAAACTAAATCCCGCTGTCTCTTGGCCTTGTCTCCTGGGATGCCCTCACAGAAATCTCAGACCCCCACAATCTTCCCAGTCTCTGCCGCCCCCACCCTCCTGCCTCCAACCTTTGTCCCTGTTCTCCAAGGAATACCACCGTTCCCCCAGGACCCGGGTCAGGTGGCTCCCACTTGAGAAAGCCTTCCTGACCCGCGTCCTCTTGTCCGGGGCGCAGAGTCTTTACCTTCACCCATCAGAGTCGTTTTGGGAACGCGGGCTCCCTGTGGACAGGGCTCTGTGGCCCTCGCCTACTGCAAACCCAGGGAATCTATGAGCATGACCGCAGCTACTCAAGGACCCTAAAGCTCTCCAAAATCTCAAACCTCTATGCTCCCCCGTGACACCCAGGACCTGGAGGAGCTGCCCCTGTCCTTTCACAATGAGGACGCCACAGACATGGTCCACAGGGGCGAGCCCTACAGGACTCACCATGCACAGCCATCTGCACACCAGGTTTGCCCTGCACCCTGGCCACGTGCCAGGGCCCCACGATGCCTATACAGCCTTGATTCCTCTCGTCCTCCTCCTGGGTCTCCAGATAACCCAAGCCACAGCTGTAACGTCAAAGCTGGCGCTACAGCGTCCTTCCCTCCCGCCTCCTCAACAACCGCAGCCCCAGTGAAGGGAACAACCTTAAGGAACTCGAGGAAAGCAGGCTTGGTGAGACAGGCCTTCTTGATGATGGACATGGCGTTGGTGAAGTTGTTCACGTAGTCACTGTACACATCCAGCACCATGGACTTAGAGAACTGTGAAGAGCCAGGCATGGGAGCAGTGTCAGTACGGGGGCAGAGAGGGAACTCTGCCACTCGGCTTATGAGAGGAACTGGGGTAAAGAATGTCCTGGGGTCACAAGGACCAGAGTCTTTCCTAGGCAATCCTTGCCCACGGGCAGAGGAGGGAGGGGACAGCAGCAGACAGGGACATTGCTTGTACTCCACCCATTTCCTTACAATGCCCAGCAAACAAAATTCTCCTCACTGCCCCCCTCAAGGACGGAACACTTGACCCCTCACCAGGGCAATGCACCTACAGGTGAGCTACAGAGACCTGGAGCCAGCCACCTTCTCCCCGCTGCCCCGGGATAGGCGGACACGGGAGATCCCGCCTGGAGCAGCGCGGCTCTCGTGAGTGCTGCCATGGTTGAGCTTTGCTACCAGCAGACCCCAGGGGTCTACAAGGACAAAGCTCACGGCGTCTCGCCCCTGCATCGTGGGGGCCCATGGATTTCAGTTTGACAGGCAGGAATCCAGAGGACCCCCTCATTCCTGGACATGCTCGGGATGGCAAAACCAAGCTGGAGCAGAACCAGGCCTCAGGGACCACAGTCCGGTGCTCTTCTCCGACCCAGACAGCCTCCCCCTGGCGCCACGGGTGCAGCCTGGGCCAGCAGATCCAATCATGGGCGGTCACTCCTTGAGCGTCTGGTAAGGAGCCTGCGGCTGAAGGCCAGCTGGTCTCCTGGCATGTTTCCTGGCTTCAGCAGCACCATGGCCTGTCACACCTCCCCTGGGACATCAAGGTGTCATGCCTTGCATGTGCTCCCAGCATAGGCCAGAAGACTGAGGGACCCTGCCACCCTCTGACTGGTGTAGGTGAGGCAACTCGGCAAAGGCAGGAGACTGGACCAGCTGACCTTAGTGGGGACACCTACCGAGGCCACAAAGAGGTCCCCAATCTTCTCTGTGGAGTCCCACTCGGCCACACGGGAGGACAGGGCGATCTGGAACATGGAGTGGCAGTGCAAGATCTCCTTCACCCGGAAGAACACTGCCTGGCACTTGCGGACACTCAGAGCCTTAGGCTCCATCTCCATCAGGGGGTTTCGGTAATCCTGCCAGGACAGGCGGGGCAGTGGGGGGTGAGGACAGACCCCTTCAAAGCCACTTAGATAAGCCCAAGAGCTGGGAAGACCATAGTGGGCTTCCGACTGGCTGAGAGAAGTACCCCTCGCTCCTCATGAGCTTCAAGAAAGTTCTCCATGAATGTGATGCCCCTAGCCTATCCTTGTCACTCACATTCCCCCATGACTTATATGTTAAGCCGAGTTGGGAGCAAGAGGGTCTGCTCTGCACCCCCTGCGTGTGAGGACCCTAAGAAGGCAGCTCTAGGGTCAAGCTGGCGGAGTAGAAACTCACTGCCACCAGTGTGGCAGACAGTAAAGTCACAAGTCTCCCAGGCTCCCTGAACTCCCAGACTTAGTGCCACATTCTGGAGTCGCCTCGGCACAAGCAAGGATATTGTCACATCCTCTGCCTTTGCCTGGCTCCCTCATGTGGCTCCAAACCTGGTTCCATACCAACCGTCCCTTCTCTCAGTGGCCTCAGTCCAACATCTGAGAAAAGTCACAGTCTTGGGGGTTCAAACCACAGAAGAAGGTGGCACTCCTGCGTCATGCTGCCCAAGCATCTGCTTAGCACCTCCTGGGCATCCCAGAGTGAGAAAGAAAGGGCATCCTATTCTACCTCAACCATGGGGAATCCCAGCACTCCAGGAGCTCGGAGTGGCAAGTCCCTTACAGACACAAAAAAGAGACAGAGCACCTGGCTCTCTCATTTCAGGAACTCCCAAGTTCCTTTCAGACAACAGTCACTCCTTTGAACACAGACTTCAGGAATTATTGGTGTCTACCACTTGTCCTGTTGTCCCCAAGAAGCAGGGCTGGCTTTTGGCCCCCTCCCCTTAAAATTGCCAGGATTTCCACATACTCTTTGTGAAGTGTCCCTCTAGGGCCCTCCCTGCCTTTATTCTAGTGACCCCAAGAGTCCTCTGAGGTCATACCTGGAGTATCCGCTTCAATGACTCCACATAGCTGCCTTCACTCTGCACGATTGAGCCCAGTATGTGTCTCCGGATCACCTGCTCAAGTCAAGCGCACAGTCAGTGGGCCCACGCTGCGTAGAGCCGGTGGATCTGTATGCAGGGCCCTGGGGACAGGTAGGGAGCTGACAGCTACAGGACCCAGGGGCCAGGGCCTCCCAGAGCCATGTGGGACCATGTGGGAGATACACGGCACTGCCTAGACTGGAACTGGAGAAGGAGGGTAGGTCTCCAGCACGAGCTCCTGACGGCCTCTGTTTGCACCCATCTATGGAATGGGGCTTCACATCCTCTCTCCAGGAGGATGGGCCGATGCCTCAGTCTTTGGACCATTCAACTATAAGATGCTTTGATGGACTGCACTGCCAGCTCAGTGACCCTCTCTGGTGGCAAATAAGAGCTCCTGGTCAACCCCTCTGATGCAGGACAATCCTTGGGGTGCCCACCTCACAGGTGCTCCCTTCAGACGAAAGAGCCCAGTCCTGAACCCTCTGCTGCTCACCTTCCCCTTCGGTTGTCAGCCTGCACCAGCCTACAGAGGGGACAACAGCCCTTCAGCTGCTCATGACCTGGCCACATTCCTCTGGACATGGCAGTGTGGCATGCCCCCTTTGCTGCCAGTTGTAATTACACAGGGCTCTTCAAAGCATGCTGCCACCTGGCTTCCTGGTCGTGATGACATTGGGATTTCTTTGGTATGGGTATGCCACTGGCCTTTATCGTGGCCCCAGAAAGCTGGGTGGTGCTCAGTAGATGGTGTCGTATATAAGAGGTGTCCAAATGGGGAGCCTGTCCACCTTGAGCCAGGGATGAGACAATAGCCCTCCACTCTACTCCCATGGCTCCCCTGAGAGTGTCAGTCCAGGCTCCCTCTGCCACCAGCCTACACTCCTGCTCTGTCCTTACTCACCCCTCCTCCTATACCCCTGGCACACCCCGCTATCTCTTTCCACTGTCCCACCTGAAGCCCAAGCCTGTCTAATGGCCCTTATGGCCCTAGAAGATGAACAAAGTCATTGTCATTCAAGCTAGTCCACAACGACACATGAGATCAACAGTCCTCAGGAGACTAGGCGGCACCCAGAGCAGCGTGCTGAGCCCCACATCTGGACTGCGGGCTGAGCAGCCAGAGCAGGAGCTACCTAGTGCACGCTGGGATAGTCAACACTTTCTCTGGCCTCCACCCCAGAGGCCGGTAGAACCCCAGGCACAGCCAACCATGGCTATCTGCGAACAGGGCCAACCGTTCCCTGGGGGGCCAAAAGTCACCCTCAGGTGAGAGCAGCTGCTCTGCAGTGACTAACAATGCCTAATCCAAGTGCAAAAGGGTACAGGAAGGAGACACCAGCTCCCAGCTCACACCAGCACAAAGAGGAGGGCTGCACAGGAACGGCAGGCTTGAACGGCAGTGCGAAGCTTGGGGTGTGCCTGGCTTCCTGACAGGTTTAGGCTGCACTTGGGTAGGGTGGAAACAGCCTTCAGTTTTTTTTTTTTAATTGATTTTATTTATTTAAGAGAGGGAGAGAGAGGGGTGCACTAGGGCTCTTCCCACTGCGAACTAGAGACATATGCGCCACTTTGTATATCTGCCTTTACATGGGTACTGGGGAGCGGACCTCAGGCCAGCAGGCTTTGCAAGCAAAGGCTTTTAACTGCTGAACCATCTCTGCAGCCCGGGGGTGGCCTTCTCACAAGCCATTATGGAACAGGGCAGGCAATGCCACTGAAGAGCGCGTGCAGACCCCTGTGAACTGTCAGGAAAGACACAGGCCAGATAGCCAGAGCTCCAGAAAGGGACATGCTACTCCATACCAGCCAACGGGTAATGCTGGAGGGCGGGCCAAGGTGCCTCTTCCAAGGAGGCCAGGCATCAGGATTTTCTGCCGGCCACATACCAGGCAGGTACTGCTGCCCGACCCATCTCACTCAATGACACCCCCTGCCCCAGAGGGCAGTGGAGTCTCATGCTGCCTTCATGGCTGTCAAACCTCAGCTCAGAAAAGGAAGTCTGACTCAGCTAAGGCTCCCACACAGCTGCCCCATCTCAGGGTGACACCAGGAGAAAGAAGATGTCGCTCACAGAACCACAGCTCCTGGCGGAAGCCAGTGACTGCTCTAAGGAGCCAGGGTGACAAGAATGGCAGGGAAGCAGGGATTGACACCACTCCTGCATCCTGTCCTGTCTGGACAGCGGAGCGTTTTTTGGCCTTTTATCTCTACAGCTCCCTTCTTTCCCTTCCACCCGCCCCTCCCTCCTATTACCCCGCGCCCCACCCCCGCCGAGGTAGGGTCTCACTCTGGCTCAGGCTGACCTGGAATTCACTATGTAGTCTCAGGGTGGCATCGAGCTTATGGTGATCCTCCTACCTCTGCCTCCGAGTTCTGGGATTAAAGGCGTGCGCCTCACCTGGCTTACAGCTCCCTTCTTCAAGCTACACAACAGTTAGAACCTACTCATGGGAGGATGCCCTGGTTACCAGGGGGCTCCCTGGACCCACAGTATGGAACCCATGGGGTACAGTTCCTTGCCAGTGGTCCTTTGTTGTCACTGCCCTTTCAAGAGACAGACGAACACGGCCCCCAAAAGCAGGCTGCGATCCTCACCCTTCCCTTCTCCACAGACCCCAGCCCACCTCCCCACACACCTGCTGAGGGCTCAGACCCTCTGGCATGGGGCCCAGCTCTGGTGCCGGGGGTTTGATGTCTGTCACTCCGACCTCCAGGAGCCCCATGTCCTCCTCTTCCGAGTCACCTGGAAAGCGAAACAGGCCAATGGCAGAGCGAAAGTGGGGACGGACAACATGCCCTGCTCTGGTCCCAGGAACTAAGAGCCTCTCAGTATCGCCCTGGGCTCAGATGTGGAAAGAAGCAGCCCTGGAGGCCCGTGGGTCAGCGCCAACCCCCTGGCTTCCCACACTCCACGGCTGCTCCCCAGGGCCTGGGATGATCCATGAGAACAGAAATGCAAGGGGGAGAGAGGAAGAGAGTGAATTAGTGAGTGAGCGATGGGGAGGGGTAGAGAAGCCGCATCCCATGGGGACTCGGTCCCAGAATTTGCTCTGGCAGAAGCCACGAGCCCTGGAGACCCACCCACTCTGCCCTCTGTGGCCTAGTGACGGCCAGCAGCCTGTGTCCCTGACACTGGACGCTAAAAATAGTTTTCATCTAGATGCCAAAAATTGGGAAGAAAAGAAGCCCCGAGAAAAATGGGATAGCCAGCTTTGCACTTTCATTGAAAAAAAAAAAAAAGAAAAACATGCACAGGCACCCAAAAGGGAGACGGCTCAGCTGCATCTGACAGGGACTCCTGCCCAAGTGGGGTGCATCTCGGCCGGCCTCGGGCAGAAAGGAACCCAGCAGGTTGCAGCAGAGTGGCTCTCGCAGGCTCCCAGCCCCCCATGAGAGGCTCAGGCCCCAGGAGATGGGCCCCCGGCACTCAGTGGCTCTGACACCCGTGGCAGCTGTGGGCAGCAGGAAGTGAGGACTGCAGAGCGGACGGGAAAAAGAAGAAGTGGCCGCGAGTCCAGCAACCAAGGGATCACTACACCCAGGGAGGCCCTTACCTGAGCAAGACACGGAGGAGGAAGAGGAGGAGGGACAACGGACAACAGTGTGGGGGTGGGGATGGTGAAGGCCCTCCTGCCTCGCCCACATGTCGCCCCGGGCATCACCGCGCACCCACCCCAGCCGCCGGCTGCCAGGCTTCCTCTTGCCCCACGCACTGCTGGGTAACATTCTTGGCCTGTGATCCAAGCCGCCCAGCTATTAATAACGCCTCTGGGAGGAGGGTCACATTAGGAAAGGCTCAGGGTTAGTAGGCGGGGTGGGAAGGGTGTCCCAGAAACAGTCCCTAGCCACTGGCCTGTCCCCTCCCTTTTGGGGGACCAGTGCTCCCCAAATGCAGAAAGGTCATGAAGCCTATACCCAGCTAGTTCAGGTGGGCTCAGCCTGTGTTACAAGTTAGATACCTACTACACCTCTGAGGGGAGGTAGGTGAGGTCACAGCTGGGAGGCCACACAGCCTGGATGTGACTCAGGTCAGCATGATGCCATCCTGGCGCCAAATGCTGGCAGGGACGACAGCCACCAAGAACACCTGCCACGCAGGGCTTTTCTGTGTATTACTGCCATCAGTCTCCCCGTGGCCTGGGAGATGGGCACTGACATTAAGCCCACTGCAGAAAGGAGGAAACTGAGGCACAGGCAGTGAAAAATAGAGTATAGGCTCCACAGATTCTCCCAGGCTTGGAACCATGTTCTGTCCTCTGCATCAGGCCATGTGTCCCCCCCAAATGTAAGCTGCACAAGGTAGGGACTGGGTCTTGCTGATCCTAAGTCCCCCAGGGCCTGCAACCTCCCAAGAGTGCTGATCTGGGCGCTATCTGAGAGAAGAGACCAGTGCCCTTGTGGGAATCAGAATAAAGGGACCAAGACAAAGAAACCAGGATGCCAGGACAGTGGGATGATGGTCAGACACGGAAGCTCTGGGGGCTCCAGTCCTTAGGTGGGCAGTGCCGGCTGCCAGCCTCACACATGACCAGGAGGGGCGGGGCAGCGGTGAGGAGCAGCTAAGGTAGGAAGAAAAGCACAAGAGCCTCGGCGGCTGCAGCATCAGGTCCCCACAGCCTTGGCTGGTAGGCATGTGGGGCTTACAGCCTTCTTGATGCCTGCAGAGATGGCCAAGCCCGGAAGGCCCAGGCAGCAGAGCCAGGCACAGCAAGATGGCACCGCAAGACTCTCTCCACCTGCGTCATTTCCCCAACCAGCCACTCCGCCCTCCCGTCTGTGTGACTCACTCCAGCTGCTAAAATGCCGCCTCATCAAAGGGCCTTCGGACATGGCACACCCCTATGGTCGCTCCTCCACCCTCTTCCCCCGGCTTCATTTTTCTCCCACAGTGTCTGTCACATTATATGACCTGTTTAGTCACACTTCCACTCCTCGTCCCCCTGACCAGAGGCGCAACTCTGCCTAAATCCAGGGTAGGATTTTTTTTTTTTTTTTTTTTTGAGACTGGGTCTCTTGTAACCCAGGCTGAACTCTAAGTAGCTGTGGATGACCTTGAACTTCTGAGTCTTCTGCTTCCCAAGTGCTAGAATTACAGGCATGTACTGCCACACCTGGTTTTTCTGGTGTTAGGGATCGAACTCAGGGCTCCATACATGCTAGGCAGATACTCTACCCACTGAGGCACATCCCCAGCTCCCAAGGTAGGATTCCAATCAACTCTGTTCACAGCTGTGTCCCAAGGGTCTAGAACAGCTCCTGACACATGGTAGACACTTTAAACCGCTTCCTGAATAAATACACACTCAGTTGATGGACTCTGGCCAGGGGACACTTCTACCTAAAACCTGAGTGACTCTCCAATATCCTTAAGGTTAAAGGCTCATACAGCCCGGCTGATCTGGCCCTGACTTCTCAGCCCATCCCCACTTCAGCCCCATGAGGCCTCTCACAGCCTTCCATGCCTACGTGTCCTCAGGCAAGTAAGTTCCTGAGCCCTCGGTGCCTGTCCCCTCGTCTGCAACTTAGCACACGAATGTCCGTGAAGATCGGGGAGGCACTGACAAGCGCCTGTAAACACTGATGGTCATGAACATCATTTCCTGGGTGTCACACCTCACATCATCCCTCCCCCTTCAGCATCTTTGCGCATGCTCAGACCTCCCCCTGAGCTCCACTGTCCTCAGCCTGTAGCAACCTGGCTCTCTTTCCTTTCATCCCCATCCCACGCTCTCCCCGACATGGGATGGACACTTCCCCTGGGACGCAGAAGAGCAGAAGTCAGTTTTCACTGTCATTTCTCATTTGAGAGCCACTGCACCAGAAGCCCTGGTGGAGAAACTGTTAATTCATTGGTGGCCTGCAGGCAAGAATGCTTGGTAGGTATACCATAAATACTGGCTGACTGGCAAGATGGTGATAGATAAAGGGATGAAGAGGACCGTGCAAGATGAGGCCGAGTGAGCCAGGAGATAGGAGACCAACAACCAGCCCAATATGGAGCCTCCCCTCTCACGCCCCCCCAGAAGAGACTGGTTGGCACCACCCCCAGCATTCTCTCCCTGCCCCTGCACATTGCTGAGCATCTCACCCCGCTCACCTAGGACGTCTTTCCTGTGTAGAAAGGAGACTTTGCGCATGACAGCCATCCGTGTCTTCTCCAGTCCGTCCCTGGTCCCGCTCTTGGCGGCCTTCATGAGCTGAGTCATCTGAGCAAAGGCAGGGAGGCCCATTAGGGAGGCTAAGGGAAGGGCCAGGGACCCCTGCCTCCAGGGGACCTTAGCCCAGGTGCAGATGTCAGAGTCACTCAACCCTGTCTCATTCCTGTCCCGTGCCTCCCCCAGTCCGCCGTGTGTGAGCAGCAGGGGCCCGAGGCGATGGTGGGAGTGAACAGCTGCATTCAAGCCAGGGGAGTATTACCATGGGATTTCTTTTATAATTATGGGAAATGTTAATAAAAATGTGAAAATAAAAATTTAAAAAAAGCCAGGGGGTGCCATGTGGGCAAGAAGAGGTCCTAGCATGACCACACCCTCCCCCTGGACAGGTACTGAATGAAGGAGATGTGGGATGAGGGAAAGGGCCAGAGGACTGGGCCTGGGCTCAAATCTCAGCCCCAGCCCTTCACCTGTCACAGGAGCTTGTGGCAAAACTGAGAAGAGAGCATGAGCCTACTCTGGTCAAGGGTGTGGGGACTGGAAAAGCATGCTGAGCACTGCCCTGCTCCCTGGCATTAGAAATGATTTGGGGGCCACCAAGAAGAGGCAATGCTGCCAATCCATCCTCTGAGCCAGGTGAGGAGTCCCGCCCCTTGTCCCCACCAGCCAGGTTCCTCTCTGAGACACTACCCACAGGGAGGGGAAAGCCGAGCAGGACTTAGGAACGAGGAGGGCAGCGTGCCCACAGCGGGAAGTGGATACCCTGGCACTGAGGCTCTGGCCTAACAGGGGAGCTGCTGTCCCCTCCCCTCAAGCCCCAGCACCTCCTCCAATACTCAGCCAGCACTAGCTGCTAGAATGTTCCCCAAGGGTAGAAATTCTATCTACGCTGTCCAGAATGAACTACAAGTGGTTTGGAGTACACAGTGGGACTGAGCACCCCAAATCCTGACTGTTTCACTTTCACTTTAATTCATCTGATGGAAGGAGACACGGTCCTTGCATGGACCCCTACAGCTCCAGGAAACACCCCTCCTCCTTCCTCAAACTCTGCTGAAGTGGGGATGCCTCTCTAGGGGTGGGAGTTACCCTGGATTCCTCTGGCCTTATTGGCACCGCTGGCAGCCCACGGGTCCTCAGCTGAAGGGTCAAACACTTCACTTTGTGGAGTCTGGATGACAGCAGCCTCCTGAGAGCCTGGGGGCAGGGGCTGAGGCTGCCGAGCCCACAGGGAGGAGGCTTTTTAGGAACAAGGCTGGCTTTCTGGAAACAGCCCACAAAGGGAAAGGGGAAGTGGGTCTCGGCCTCTCGCTGCATCTATAGCCACAATTCTTGGCCTCTTGTCAGGAGGGGTCGTAAGTGCTTTGTAGAATCTAATGGGCAACACATGTGAAGCCCAGAAACTCCACATAGCTGCTCATTTCCTTCTGGGGCTCACCCCTCTAAGGGGGGGCTGTCTATGAACCCCCAAAGTGGTCTTTGGGAGAACAGCAAAAAGTCTTTCCGTGGCATTTTCCTGAGCAAGAAAAGCAGCAAACACCCAAGGTGGCTCCCTGAGTCAGCCTGGCATCCTCAGAGTGTGGGTCAGCAGGGGTGTAAATGTTCTGCCCTCAACACACTCCAGCTCCTCTCTGAACCTCATTTCCTGACACAATGAAGCTGTTCCCTCCCGGTGCGGTCTTGAGGAGTGCCTCTGAGGGTCCCTCCCTCTCCTCCTGCCGGCCCCAGCTCTAATGCAGCAGGCAGAGCTGCTGACCCCGGGCATCATGTGACCACAAGCCAGTGGTTAGTACTAGCCTCATACTAAATGAGGGTGGAAAGATAGCTGCCCCCCAGGGGTCTTGGGACAGAACTGTCGGGAATAAGACAATAACAGTGGCCGCCAGCCACTGGGTTTGTACAGCTCAGCGTAGCGCAGAGCACGGTGTGGGTCAGCTCATCCAGTCCCCACAGCCACAGCGAGGCCACTACTGCCAATGTCGTCATCTCACAGGCAAGGAAGCAGAGGCCCACAGAGACTGAGGGATCTGCCCAGGACCAAATCAGGAAGTAGTGAGACTGAGATTTGAACCCAGATCCTCAGGTTCCCCAGCCCACGACTGTTGCCAGGGCACACAGCAGATACCCAGTGACTGCCGTGGACAGCATCATCTAGAAGCCTGGGTCCAATCTGAGAGGGGGCTATGATTTCTCCCATAATTCCTTGTGCTGAACCTCTCTGTGCATCATGGAGGGGCGTAATGTCCAAGGTCACCAAGGTCTGTCTTTTTAAAGTCTAACCTAAGCACACTCACCATGGCCTTGCCCCAGGCCCGCAGAATTAGCATGAGGGGAGGGGCAGCTCAGGAATCTGCGTTTTGTTATTTGGGTTGACTTCCCACCTTGAACTTCCAATCCTTCTGCCTTAGTCTCCCGAGTGCTAGGATTTCAGGCACACCACCAGGCCCGGCCACGAATCTACATCTTTAAAGAAGATCCCTAGAAACTCCTGAGGGCCCTACAGTTGGAAACCGCACTGGGCATTCTTGAGGCTCGTGGGACACTACCTGGTAGGTGAGGGATGTGTAGGCAAGAGCAAGGGGCAGACAGCTTGCAGCTCTACGTGCTGCGGTGCAGATGTGAGGGACAGCGCCCCCCCCAGGCTCACACCCACCCTCCTCATGGCCCAGCACCACAGTACCTTACAATCACACTTGAGCTTCAACTCCTGCATGTCTCTCCCCCCAACTCTCAAAGCCAAGATGTCTCTCTTAGTCCTGGCGTATCTCTCCTTTAGCCTAGTCAGGTCTGGAGAAAGCTGGAGCCCCAAGCGGCCAGGCAGAAGGAGAGCAGGCGAGAGGAGCAGGCGGGCGGGACAGCGAGGAGACAAAACACAGACAACAGGGGAAAAGGAGACTCAGGTCACATGGCAGACAGACGATGGGGCAGGCGGGGGGGGGGGGGGCAGCAATGGGGGCAGGTCCACCCCAGTAGCGTGCGGCCTAACATGCCAGGCAGCTGTGGCTGGGCCTCTGCCACAGGGGTCCTGGCTGCTGGGGAGTGGAGCTGGGGGTAGGGTAGAGTGAACCTGGACATCCGTCTCTGGGAAAAGGGGAGTGATGCTCTGAGGATATGGACTGTCTTCTCATACCAGACCCAGCATGGAGCTTCTAATGTAAGAGCCTATGAGAGTAAAAGCTGGGAGAAGATGGATGGGCAGAGTGGGTGGCTAGGGGAGATGGATGGATGCATGTCTTTAGATGCCTAAAAAGAGGAATGAGTGGGTCGAAGGCGGTTGGGAAAATGAGTGGACAACATAGAGATGGGTGAATGGGTGGATGGATGGATGAATGGGTAAGTGGGTGGATGGACAGACAGATACACAAATAAATGGATGGATGAGCAAAATGGGTAAGCTTGGTTGAGTGGCTGACTATGGAAGGATGAGGAGAGTTGGAGAAGGAATGAAAATGGATGGACAGGTGTCTGGCTATCCAGAGGCGGTGGTAGTCTGGTGAGTATTTAGCAGCTTTCCGGGAGGAGAAGCTGTGCTATTTCCTTGGTGTGAAAGCTACCAGAGTGGCATCACTAAGCGAGGATTTGTAAAGAGATGTAGACGATTGGTTCTAGGGTGAGCTATCAGAAGCTGACTCCAGCATTCCACTGGAAGAAGGGGTGAGTGGGTGGGTGGGTGAGTGAGTGAGTAGAAGATGGGCTGGAAAAGAAGGAAGAAGGGAGAGAAGACTCCAGGATGGAAGCCTGGATGGCTTACAGACTGTCTGGGGGGATGGATGGACAGAAGAGGAAGCAGACATCCAAATGCACAGGCTACATTAGCAATAGGGGTGTCCGCTGAAGCACATGGGAAACACAGACGAGTTCTACTTCTAGAGAGGCAGACTAGGAGGAGGACAGAGTTTGAGGTGTGCAGACAGGAGGTCCTCTGGGCA